>NW_004444221.1:1344291-1365274 GCF_000243295.1 Trichechus manatus latirostris
TGGAACAGAATTGAGAACCCAGATGTAAATCCATCCACCTACGGTCACCTGATCTTCGACAAGGCCCAAAGTCCATCAAATGGGGAACAGACAGTCTTTTTAACAAATGGTGCTGGCAAAACTGGATGTCCATCTGCAAAAAAAATGAAACAGGACCCATACCTCACAACATACACAAAAAGTAATTCAAAATGGATCAAAGACCTAAATATAAAGCCAAAATCTATAGAGTTCATAAAAGAAAAAATAGGATCAACGCTAGAGGTCCTAATACACGGCATCAACAGGCTACAAACCATAACCAACAACTCGCAAACTCCAGAAGATAAGCTAGATAACTGGGGTCTTCTAAAAATTAAACACTTATGCACATCAGAAGACTTCACCAAATGAGTAAAAAGAGAACCTACAGACTGGGAAAAAATTTTTGGACATTACGAGTTAGACAAAGGTCTAATCTCCATAATCTACAAGAAAATCCAACACCTCTGCAACAAAAAGACAAAAACCCAATTAAAAATAGCCAAAGGAAATGAACAGACACTTCACCAAAGAAGACATTCAGGCAGCCAACAGACACATGAGGAAATGCTCGTGATCACTAGCCATTAGAGAAATGCAAATTAAAACCACAATGAGATACCATCTCACCCTGGCATTACTAGCACAAATCAAAAACACTGGAAATAACAAATGTTGGAGAGGCTGTAGGGAGATCAGAATTCTTATGCACTGCTGGTGGGAATGCATAATGATACAACCATTTTGGAAAATGATATGACGAAAGCTATAAAAGAAAGGTATAAAAAGCTATAAAAGAAATACCATATGATCCAGCAGTCCCACTCCTAGAAATATATCCTAGAGAAATAAGAGCCGTCACACGAATAGACATGCACACCCATATTCATTGCAGCACTGTTCACAATAGCAAAAAGATGCAATCAACCTAGATGCCCATGAACAGATGAATGGATAAACAATCTATGGTACATACACACAATGGAGTATTATGCAATGATAAAGAGCGATGATGAATCTGTGAAGCATTTCATAACATGAATAAAACTGGAGGACATTACGCTGAGTGAAATAAGTCAATCGCAAAAGGACAAAATGAGACCTCTACTGTAAAAACTCATGTAAAAGTTTACACACAAAAAGAAACAATCTTTGTTGGTTATGAGGGATAGGAGGGGTTGGGGGGAACTAAATAGACGATAGATAAGTGGTAACTTTGGTGAAGGGTAAGAAAGTACACAATACTGGGGAAGCCAGCACAACTTATACAAGGAAAGGTCATGGAAGCTCCATAGACACATCTAAACTCCCTGAGAGACTGAACTGCTGGGCAGAGGGCTGTGGGGACCATGGTCTCGGGGAACATCTGGCTCAATCAGCATAATATAGTTTATAAAAACAGTGTTCTACATTCTACTTGGTGAGTAGCATCTGGGGTCTTAAAAGCCTGTGAGTAGACATCTAAGATACTCCACTGGTCTCCTTCGGGAGCAAGGGAGAATGAAGAGAACAGGTTACAAGGAAAAGATTAGTCCAGAGGACTAGTGGACTACAGCTACCATGGCCTCCACCAGACTAAGTCCAGTCAGCTAGATGGTGCCTGGCTACCACCAGTGACTGCTCTGACCGGGATCGCAACAGAGGGTCCGGGACAGAACTGGGTAAGGATGTAGAACAGAATTCCGACTCACAAAAAAAGACTAGATTTACTTGCCTGATAGATGGAGAAACCCCGAGTGTATGGCCTCTGGACACCCTTTTAGCCCAGTGGTGAAGTCACTCCCAAGGTTCACTATTCAGCTGGGGATTGGACAGCCTCATATAACAAAATGGGACTAATGAGGCACAGCAGTCCAGGGAAAAGGACTAGTAGGCAGGAGGGGAGAAGAAAGCTGGTGATAGGGAACCCAAGTTTGAGAAGGGACAATGCTGACATGTTGTGGGGTTGTTGACTATTGTCATAGGGTAATGTGTGTACTATTTAATAAGAAACTATTTATTCTGTAAACCTTCATCTGAAGTATGAAAAAAAAAAAAGAATTATCTATGTGAGATCAAATTGACAACAGCAACTCAAAACGTTTGATGGGAAGCCTAGGGGTCAGTGAGTTGAAGATAATTGCGATGGAATAATTTGGAAAAGGATAGTGAGAATAGCAGCACAACTGGAAGGGTGTAATCAGTGTCGCTGAATTGCACATGTAGAAAGTTTTGAAATGGTGTATCTTTGGCTATGTATATTTTCACTAGAAAAAAAGGTCCTCCAATGTTGAGAAGGGAGAGTGTTGAAATGTCGTGGGGTTGTTAACCAATGTCATAAAACAATACATGTACTGACTGTTTAATGAGAAAGTATTTGTTCTGTAAACCTTCATCTAAAGTACAATAAAAAATAAAGTATATTGAAAAGCAAAAAATAAAACAAAAAGGTGAACCTCATCCCACCTTCCCTACCCCCAAATTTTCTGGTAATTTAAATTTAAAGGCCAAAATTAGAGAATCAATTAAACTTTGTTGTTGTTGTTGTTGTTAGGTGCAGTTGAGTTGGTTCTAACTAATAGTGACCTTATAGGACAGAGTAGAACTGTCCCATAGGGTTTCCAAGGAGTGGCTAGTGGATTTGAACTGCCGACCTTTTGGTTAGCAGCTGAGCTCTTAACCACTACGCCACCAGGGCTCCCAATTAAACTTATTTTTTATAAAGTACATGTAAACTTTATGAAGAAATTGGCACTTGAATGGGGTCTTAAAGGCATTAAAAGCGCTAAATATGAAGATATGTTAGGAAAAGTGCCCAATAACATAGATAAGAAAAGCATGTATTTTAGTTAGGTTGGTGTTTTGAAGTACATAAAGTGGAAGAAGAACGGAAAACAAAACTGAAGCTAAGTTGGGGCCAGACTGTGGAAGTTCTTTAATGTGAGGCCAGATGCCCTTTTTTTTTATTTGGTTATTGTTAGCTGCCATCGAGTTGGCCCCTGATTCATGGCACCTTCTGTGTAACAGAATGAAACGCTCCTGTGTCTTGCTGTGTCTGCATGATGGGTTGCAGGTTGGACCATTGTGATCCATAGGGCTGCCACTGGTTGATTTTCAGAAGTAGATCACCAGACCTTTCTTCCTAGTTTGTCTTAGTATAGACTCTCCACTGAAACCTGTTCAGCCTCATGGCAACATACAAGCCTTCACTGAAAGGTAGTGGCTGCACATGAGGTACATTGGCCAGAAGTCGAACCCTGGTCTCCTACATAGAAGGTAGGAATTCTACTACTGAACTGCCACTGTCATTGAGTAAACCAGTTGCCGCCAAGTTGGAATCAGCCTATGGCCACCCCAGAACGTTCCGATTCATGGAGACCCCATGTGTGTCAGAGTAGAACTGTGCTCCATAGGGTTTCCAATGGCTAATTTTTTGGACATAGATCACCAGGCCTTTCTTCTGAGGCAGTTGTTGAAATTATTTTGTTCATGTCCCTTAGCTGTAATTGGAGCTGTGTTTTTAGAGTAATTATCCATGTAGTGTAATCCCTATGGAGCATAGTTCTACTCTGACATGCATAGGGTCTCCATGAATCAGAATTAACCCAATAGCAGCTCGTTACCCATGTAGTAAAATATATTGGAGAGCATTTGCATAAAATCAAAGAGACCTTATAAAATATAATTATAGAAGTTGACTACATATTTAATATTGCAGTAGTCAATATAGAATGCTTTTAGCAAATGACTTCTGGGGATTTGCATTTTATATTTGGCAAGCCCTTTTAATTACGTGCAACTTTTTCTTTTTGTAGTTTATTTTTGTCAGAAATAAAATTCCAGCTAATTTCTCCTATTATTTAGGAGATATGTTCTCCAATCATTCCTGTTTTATTTTTAATATTAGCTTAGACAAACCATCAGAAGCAACTGTTTTGCTATTTTTAAATCAATGGAGAATAATCTACTAATCTCTAATGTCTTCTCCAGCTTAACCTTTGATAAATCAAGGAAATGTAATTTCTTTCCTTTTTCTTTTGTAATATTTGAATGTCAGCTTTTTACTTGTGATGCTGTATGCAACAGAATTGATTGGATTCTTTGCTTAATGAACTCAAAATGGTCAATTAAGGCAAAAACCAAACCCGTTGCCATCGTGTTGATTCTGACTCATAGCAACCCTGTAGGACAGAGTAGACCTGCCCCATAGGGTTTCCAAGGAGCGGCTGGTGAATTCAAACTGCCGACCTTTTGGTTAGCAGCCAAACTCTTAAGCACTGCGGCACCAGGGCTCTAATTAAAACAAAAACATTGTGAAATATGTTAAAGAACAAGTTCAATAAGTGGCAAAACTCTGAGGGTTTTCAGTAACTCATTTGTGTAGTTTCTGAAAATCATTGGCAAAAATAAACAGCTTTGTTAATTCTCAGTTGACGTACTTGAGAGGCAGTATAAAGAATAATGCAGTAGTTAAAAACGCTGAAATTAGACTTCCCTGATTTGAATCCTGACTCTACTACTTATTAGCATCGTGACCTTGGGCAAGTTACTTAACCTCTCTGTGCTTTAGTTTCCTTAACAGTAAAATAGAACCTACCTTATAGAGTTGCTGTGGAGATTAAATGGGTTTATACATGTAAAGTATCTAAAGTATTTAGAATGGGTGCAAGATACATAGTACTGATTATTGGCATTTTTTTTTATTATTATTCCATGATTTCACATAGCTAAGACATATTTTGTCAGTTTTACTTATAATTCTTGTACAAATCTTGAATTTGAGACCATAGTTTCATGCATATCTGAAAGATATTTTGTACAACTCTGCTTATGTTTTCATGAATATTTGATAGCATTCCACTATTATTAATAGAGCACATATTTTGCAACCATTAAATACTGCACTGTCATTGAGATTTAGTGCTGAATTTGGTACAAGTATCATAGTTATGATGTATATTAATAATGACTAAGTTTTTTTTTTTAAAAAAGATATGAGATTCCAAGTACATGTAGCTGATATATTAATATAACTGAAGTTGCTCTAATAATAAACTTAACATCTTCTGAAATCCTAAATAGATTTCTACCTTCTTCTCCCTATTCACTATTGATTGTGGTGGAATTTTGAGATACAAAGAAAGGCAAAGAAAATAGAAGTGTTGACCAAGAGTATTGTTAGCATATGATAATGTTTCAGCAATACATCTTTTTTCAAATACATTAATCTCTCTTATTTTGACTTTAAAATTTGGATTTATTTTATGCTTAATTATTTTATCGTAGTATAGAGTATTTCTTATTAGATCCTGAATTTCCTAAGAAAATTTTGTGCAGCATCGTATACTAAAGATGTCATTTTGAGGACTAAGGTGCGCCTGACCCAAGCCATGGTATTTTCAGTTGCCTCTATGCATGTGAAAGCTGGACAATGAATAAGGAAAACTGAAGAATTGATGCCTTTGAATTATGATGTTGGCAAAGAATATTGAATATACCATGGACTGCCAGAAGAACAAAAAATCTTTCTTGGAAGGAGTACAGCCAGAATGCTCTTTAGAAGTGAGGATAGCAAGACTTCATCTCACATACTTTGGACATGTTTTCATGAGGGACCAGTCCATGGAGAAGGACATCATGCTTGGTAGAGGATCAGTGAAAAGAGGAAGACCCTCAACAAGATGGATTGACACAGTGGCTGCAAGAATGGGCTCAAGCATAGCAGCAATTGTGATGATGGCACAGGACTGGACAGTGTTGCACCTAACAACAACAACAACATCATATACTATAAGAACATTTCCATAGTTCTTTCCAGAAAATAATCGAATTATCACTGCACTTTTAGATTTTAATTCCAAGCCTTCAATTCAGCTAATGTGGCAGTTGTTTTAGAGACCACTTCTTTACTCATGTTTGTTATCTTGCTTTCCTTTTCAGGACCAGGGTTTTAATCAAGCAGGAAAGGAGAAAGCAAAAGGTAAGGAAAAAATATTTTTATGTGTGTTAGCCCTATGAGAACAGTCATCTACTGAAGTATTTTTCCAAGAGTAATAATTCAGTTATGTGAAAATGAAGGGCCATCTTCCTTTAGTCTTTTCCATCTTTGTAGATAGCTTGGCTGGCCAACCATTTGGTTCAGGCAGACTTAAGTCATTGGGGATTCCTGCTGTCTTTTTACTTTCAAAATACATCCCAAATCTAATTACTTCTCACTGGCTGTTCTGTTAGCAACTTAGTTTAAATCACTATTATTTATTGCGTGGAGTGCTGTAATCACCTCATAACCTATCTCCTATTTCCTTTTTTTCAGTTTTTAATTACTTTTACTGCATTAAATAATAAAGTTGAGCATATGCATACCTTACAACTGAGCAGTACATATCTGAGAGAAATTCTTGCATATGTGTACTTTAAGACATAATACAAAATGGCTTGAGTCATTGTTGTACAGCCAAAAAGAAAAAAAAAAGAGAGAAAGGAAGGAAAGGGAAAGGAAGAAAGGGAAGCAAAGGAACAACCCAAATTTCTATTAGCTGTAGAATGGTTAAACAAATTGTGGCATATCCAAGTAATAGTACAGCAGTGAAAATGTACTAACTACCTGTAATCAATGTTGATGAATCTCAGAAACAATGTTGAGTAAAAGAAGCAACTGACAGAACATAAACAGTAGGGTTCCATTTATAAAGAAGTTCCAAAACAGATAAAACAGTATCAATTAAGGATATGTTCCAAGGTAGAAAAATTATAAAGAAAAACAAGGGACGATTATTATGGAGGACACTCAGTGAAATGATGCCTCATTATAGTTTTAGTTTCGATTTCCTTGATTACTAATGAGATTCATTCAGGTTTCATCTTTTGTAACCTCCTTTTCCAAGTATTTTGCACATTTTTCAGTTTATCTTTTTTTTTTTTTAATCGTGCTGTGAGAATTCTTTATCATCTCCCTGCTTAAAATCCCCAATTGTTTTCCATTGCTTTTAGAATAAAATCCAGTTTAACCATAGCCTATGAGGACCAGAAGGATCTGCACCCTGCTTGCTTCTCTGCCCTTTTTTTCTTACTACTTGACATTCTTCATTGTATTTCAGCTGCACTGATCTTCTTTCTCCCACTCTTGTTCCCTCTGTCTGGAAAAGTCTCCCTCAGGATATTTGCATGACTGACTTGTCAACATTTGGGTCTCAGTTTATCTATTTCCTCCTCAGACTGGCTTTCTCTGATCACTGCTTCTAAATAGCTCCCTACCCTCCAGTTATTTTCTATCCCACCCCCCCCCTTTTAAAATTTATAACTCTTTTCATAATCTGATATTTTCTTGTTAATTTATTTGTTTATTCTTCCCCCTTTCCTGAGGTTGTGTCTCAGGGACCACAGAGTGACCCCTTCCAAGTATGACAGTAGCAAATTGCCTGGAAGGACATCATCCGGGAAACCATTTCCGTCTGAAACTCTTCGAAGCACAGCGAGATCTGTCGCTGGCCATGCTCACTGTACCCTTGATAGCTTGAGTCCTCTTCCTCCTCGGCTCAAACCCATCTGCACGCTGGTTCAGTGTGTAATTTTTTTTTTTCTTTAATTTTATTGTGCTTTAGGTGAAAGTTTATAACACAAATTAGTTTCTCATTCAAAAATTTGTACACAAATAGTTTTGTGACATTGGTTGCAATCCGCACAGTGTGTCAGCACTCTCTCCCTTTCCCTTTACACCATGGGTTCCCCGTGTCAGTTTGTCCAGTTTTCCTGTCCCTTTTTGCCTTCTCGTCTTTGCTTTTGGGCAGCTGTTGCCCATTTGGTCTTGTATACTTGATTGAACTAAGAAGTGTCATCAGATTTCTACAAACATAATTTCTAATCTTTTGGGACCTAGGAATAGCTTTTAAAGTTCTGCTTAAAGATATTATGTTAACTAAAGAAAGATTCTGAGAGGCTGTGAAATTTAGAGTGTTTAGGGAAAATACAAGTTATTATGATTGATTATAATTTATATATATAGGCATATAAATGTAGTATCACAAAATATAAAAATATCAAGTAAATGATTTAATAGCATTATTGATTTTTTTATTATTTCTGATTCTACCTGAAGCTGTATGGTTGCTGAAATAATTCTTTTAAAATTTTTAATCCTTTTAGGAATATTTTGAAAAGAAAAGGTTAAAATCAAGAATGAAGTTACTGGGAGTTTTATCCCCTGCCAAAAATTCTGCTGTCAGTTTAGACCTTCTTAACCTGTATATAGTAAATCAGATATCTTGCAAGAAGGAAATGTCTGGTAAGTCTTTCTAATAGCGTATTATTTTGACACTAATGCAGTCATAATAACTTTCAACTTTTTAATAAGTTTATAAGCTTAGAATTCAAAAAATATGGAAAATAAACTAATTTTAAAATTTGGTTGCCCCTGTAAGTTAGAAGCTTAGCTAATTTTTGCTTAAAATCTTATATTGCTTAATGGATTTATTTTTATTTTTAGGTATGTATATGTGTCACTATATAAGATTAATTTTACAAGATATAGTTAAACTTATTAGAGTGCAGTTGTTTCAGTTATTACATCATTCCATGTAGGCAGATGTCATCAAAGCTTAGCTAAAGATCAGAGAATAAACATCTGTAATATCTTACTCTGTTTAGAGAGCTTATTCTAAGAGAGAAGCTTAAAGTATTTTTGTCTCAGTGATTAACTTACTATCTCACAACTTGAATTATTTCTTAGGCATTGCTGAGATGTTAACTATAGTAGTCTAATACTTCTTAATAAAGTCCATTTTGGCCTGTATTTGAATTCTTCAAGTAAATAAAACATTTAATCAGAGTTATTTATCTTTTCTTTCTCAAGGGGACTTGGGTTTGATATTTAATTTTTAAAACGAATCCTAAAATGAGAGCTTAATAAACAAGACACTTCATGAAGAGGGATAGAAATTGATCATAGTCTTGTTAATATCTCCTCTTTTCCTTTCTCTGCCATTTTTGTCTCTCTCTCCATAGATGACAATTTACACAGAAAATTTAGCTATACATTAATTAGAGTAAATATGTTTTCGTAGACTTTGAGAATAAAACTTTTTGTTGTAAATGTTTAATGTATTTACCTTTATTTATCCCCTTACTTCTTCACTTTCTTTTCTTTCATTCATTCATTCAACATATGCTTATTGAGTACCTTCCATAAGTACTGTCTTGAGTGGTGGAAACAATAGAAAGCAAGATTTTATTACTCAGGACTCATGGTAACATGAGACAGAAATTAATTTCATGACAGAGATTAAAAAAAGGAATACATTTCCTTACTTAACTAAAAGGAAAGGCAATAGTGCAGTTGGGCCTCAGAGGCAACTTGAATTAGGGACTTGAGTACTACCAGGATTCTCTCTCACCTCAGATATTAGCTTTATCCTCTCAGACTGTCTTCATCAGTGGGACTCAAAATGTGGCCTCAGGAAACTTCCATTGCTCATCTCTGCTAGTTTTGCCACCAAGGAAAGACCGAGAGTTGTTTCTCTGGTTCCCAATTTTTAAATTCCGTTGAAAGGCTGTTGATTTGACCTACTAGTGCCAGGTGCCAGCAGTGGAACAATTACCTATAACCAGAGGTATGGGATACTATTATTGGTCCCTCTTGGGTCAGATGGCTACCCCTATACTAATTATTTTGTCCGGAGAGGCAGGGTTTTATAAAAAAGATAGGAAGTACCCACTTGAACTGTATAATTAAGGTGGGTATAAAAAGCATTTTCCAGAAAAGAAAATTAGCGAAAAGTACTGAACAGAAAAAAAGAGTGAATTAATCAAGTACAATCAAGTGTGTTAAGTGCTGTAACAGAGAAAATACCTAGGGTCATGGGAATGTATAACAGCACTTGATACTGTCTGGGAGACAGGGAAGTCTTGGAGGAAGGAAAAAAGAAGTAGAACTGAATTAGTAAGGCCCCTTTTATGAGGAGAATGTAAGATTATAAAGAAAAAGATTTTTGAATTATCTGCAATAATTGTTGGTACTTCAATGCATTCTTCTAGTATATATAGAATATAGGTTTAGTAAAAGTTCTAAGAGGCACATTTATTTAATGAACATGATATACCAAGCAATGCTTTTAAAAGATCTTATTATTCTTATTTTTAACTATAATTATAAATTTTTTCATTATAGAAACTGTGAGAAAACCAATCCATGTGAACATGAATAGAGACATAAAATTGCCCCTGAGAAAGCATGATTTGGAACTTCCAATGTCACCTAACTGTGTTCCGTCTAAACTCTGCCTTGATGATACAGAAAACAAGTAGGTTTTAGCTAAGTTTTATATTATTAGGTATTTAAACTGATCGTTATCAACACTTTTGTTTGTTGAAAAATGTACAAGGGGCTTCCCTTCTAGCTCCAGTTTTTGTTTAGCTTTTAGCAGTATTGTAAAATTAAGGCCTTAATTAAATGGCCTAGTGTTGGTACTGTTTTACACACAGTTTGACTTCCCATATTATAGAAATTTCTATGTCCAGTATTCATATAATTTTTATGAAACTTAGCAATATTATGACCGTGCCGTCTGTATTTTTAATCTTAATTTTTTTCTTCACATTAGTATATACTGTCAAAGACTAGGCAGCAAGGAAGAACTTGGTTCAGTTCAGGTGAGATTATTTTTAAAAATTATAGTATTATATGGGGCCATTATTTTAACAATCATGACATGCCACAAAGTGGTCTAAATTTTTGAATATTGGGAAAAATTAGTAATTTTCTTTTGCATGATTCTTACAGTCTTTAAAACAATTCTTTTTAAAGCTTTTCAAGGTAAGGAGCTTATACCTTCAGAACACCTTAATAGGTTGTTACGAGAAACATTTTGGAGTACTGGTAATGTAGACCAGGCTTATGTATGCATAACATTTGATTCTACTGGTATCTGATGAGCCCCAAAGGGCCACTCACTTGGGGATTCTTATTTTGAGCTCATGTGATTATTGAGCAATTCGTCTTTTCAAAGATAGGACCAGATTATTTTATTCTATATCAAATTGTGATGTTTAGTTCTCACATTAATCCCCAGGTTATTTTTTCCTTTAAAATATAACAAATTAAATTTTAATTGATTAAAAAATATATAAATTGTGAATAAAAGCTTGAAATTTTGCTTAAGGTCCAATCCCATATTATTAACTATCCTCTCTTTTCTTTGAATTTCCAGAGTAAAACTAGATCAGAAAGATAAAGGCAATAATACTAAAATTAAAATCTTTTAGAAATTCTTCCCCCTGAATTGTGGATTAATGAAACTCAGATTTCTTGTCATTAGGAGCTGGCTATAATATGCAGGAGTGGAGTTTGAGAGTGAAAGGAAGCAGTTGTGGAAAAGGGCAGATAGAAAAGGAGTTCTTAAATATAACCTTAGTTGATAACCTCTCTCATTTTGATATATCCTGTCAATTACTGATGACTTGCCTTCCCTTGAGAATTTTTCTGTTGCAACTCCTTACCTTTTTACTTATTTTAATTTCAGTGTTTTGACTTTCTTTTTCTCCAATTTACATATTTTGTATTTTAAATGTTTGTATCTCCTTTCATATAGTCATCACAAGTTATGGACTCATGTAGTATGTCCGAACCTCAGTTCAACAGAATAGAAAACTGCAGATTCTCTCCACCATCTCTTTCAGCAGAATTGTCTTCTGACAGTCGTATTCCAAAACAAAATTTCACTCCCCAAATAACACCTAGTCCTTGGAACGTTGCATATGAAAAAAAGCAAAACGAGCAGGTAACTTTGAATCATTAATTTTTAGCATCTTATATTTTCGTGATATGATATTTTTTCTCTTTTTATAGATTTAATAAATGTAAGTTGTGAATTGCTATAGGTGTAACCAAATTAGGAGATCAGTTAAATATAATAACTCCCCTTAGGTTAAAAGAGGAGCCTTTGTGTTGCAGTGGTTAAAAGTAATCAGCTGCTAACCAGAATGTTGGCAGTTCGAACCCACGAGCTGGTCTGCTGGAGAAAGATGTGGCAGTCTGTTTTTGGAAAGATTTACAGCCTAGGAAAACCCTATGAGGCAGTTCTACTCTGTCCTGTAGGGTTGCTATGATTCAGAATAGACTTGATGGCAGTGGGTTTGGGTCGGCAGTGGGTAGGTCAAAAATTTATTTCTCTGCATTATAGAAGATTATGAATCCAAAAACTGAATGTTCTAAAACGATCTTTGAAATTATCATCTTTTTAGAATATTATTGACAGTACAATAATTGAAAATAATTTTATGTCATACGGTAGTTGATAATAGTGTAATTCATTGTAAATGACTAGTTGGTGATGTCATGGTAGCCTGATGCGCAAGATATGGAAGGGGTCCTGTGAATAGTAATGTGCAATCTCAGTGATTTCATAGTAGTCTGTTAAAGTATGAGTTGTGATGGCTTGATTCTTTTTATGATTTGGCAGATGACAACTGTTTATATGTACTTCAATTAAAACTATACAAATATATTTATATAGATAGAGATACATAGTATTAAAATGTTGTTCAATCACTGTTTTTTAGAGATAAAAATGGAAAACCATTCAAATATTTTTTATCTGAAATAGATCTGGTACAGAACATATCAAGAAGTGAACTTCTACTAGATTTATACAGAGTTTGAGAAAAATTATTAAAGATTACTATAGTAATATGTAATGATAATGAAGAAAATAGTTTTGTTATCAAGATTTGTTTTGAATTTCTCCAATTTTTAGCATGTAATGACCTTATATGATATTTATTTATTTACTTATAATTTATAGATAAATTTATAATTTATGATTTTGTAAATTACATTATTTATAATCATATTAAAACATATGACCTTGTTGTTGTTAGGTGCTGTCAAGTTGGTTCCAACTCATAGCGATGCCATGTCCGACAGAACAAAACACTGCCCGGTCCTGCACCATCCTCACAATCATTTTTATGCTTGAGCCCATTGTTGCAGCCACTGTGTCAATCCATCTCGTTGAGGGTCTTCCTCTTTTTCACTGACCCTCTGCTTTACTTAGCATAATGTCCTTCTCCAGGGACTGATCCCTCCTGATAATATGTCCAAAGTATGTGAGATGTAGTCTCGCCATCCTTGCTTCTAAGGAACATTCTGGCTGTACTTCTTCCAAGACAGATTTGTTCATTCTTTTGGCAGTCTGTGGTATATTCAGTATTTTTCACCAGTATCATAATCCAAAGGCATCAATTCTTCTTCAGTCTTCCTTATTCATTGTCCAGCTTTCACAAGCATATAGGTGATTGAAAGCACCATGGCTTGGGTCAGGCACACCTTAGTCTTCAAGGTGACATCTTTGCTTTTGAACACTTTAAAGAGCTTTTTTGCAGCAAATTTGCCCAGTGCAACGCATCTTTTGATTTCTTGACTGCTGTTTCCATGGGCGTTGATTGTGGATCGAAGTAAAATGTAATCCTTGACAACTTCAATCTTTTCTCTATTTATCATGATGTTGTTGATTGGTCCAGTTGTGAGCATTTTTGTTTTCTTTATGTTGAGGTGTAATCCATACTGAAGGATGTGGTCTTTGATCTTCATCAATAAGTACTTCAAGTCCTCCTCACTTTCAGCAAACAAGGTTGTGTCACCTATATAACACAGGTTGTTAATGAGTCTTCCTCCAGTCTTGATACCCCCTTCTTCTTCATGTAGTCCAGCTTCTAAGATTATTTGTTCAGCATACAGATTGAATGAATATGGTGAAAGGATACAACCCTGATGCACACCTTTCCTGACTTTAAACCACGCAGGATCCCCTTGTTCTGTTCTAACGACTGCCTCTTGATCTGCATAAGTGTTCCTCATGAGGACAATTAAGTGTTTTGGAATTCCCATTCTTCGCAATTTTATCCATAGTTTGTTATGATCCACACAGTCGAATGCCTTTGCATAGTCAGTAAAACACAGGTAAACATCTTTCTGGTATTCTCTGCTTTCAGCCAGGATCCATCTGACATCAGCAGTGATATCCTAGTTCCATGTTCTCTTCTGAATCCGGCTTGAATTTCTGGCAGTTACCTGTTGTTGTGCTGCTGCAACTGCTTTTTACTGATCTTCAATGAAATTTTACTTGCGTGTGATATTAATATTGTTTGATAGTTTGAGCATTCAGTTGAATCACCTTTCTTTGTAATAGGCATAAATATGAATCTCTTCCAGTCATTTGGCCAGATAGCTGTCTTCCATTATTTCTTGGCATGGATGAGTGAGCACTTCCAGTGCTGCATCTGTTTGTTGAAATACATCAGTTGGTATTCTGTCAATTCCTGGGGTGTTGTTTTTCGCCAGTGACTTCAGTGCAACTTGGACCTCTTCCATCAGTACCATTGGTTCCTGATTACATGCTGCCTCCTGAAATGGTTGAATGTTGACCAATTCTCTTTGGTATAGTGACTGTTTATTCCTTCTATCTTCTTTTGATGCGTCCTGCGTCATTTAATATTTTCCCTGTAGAATCCTTCAGATTGCAACTCGAGGCTTGAATTTTTTCTTCAGTTCTTTCCGCTTGAGAAATAGTGGGCGTGTTCTTCCCTTTTGGTTTCTAACTCCAGGTCTTTGCACGTGTCATTATAATACTTCGTCTTCTTGAGCTGCCCTTTGAAATCTTCTGTTCAGCTCTTTTACTTCATCATTTCTTTGATTTACTTCAGCTACTTGACATTCACGAACAAGTTTCAGAGTCTCTTCTGACATCCATTTTGGTCTTTTCTTTCTTTCCTGTCTTTTTAATGACCTCTTGGCTTTCTTCATGTATGATGTCCTTGATGTCCTTCCATAACTTGTCTGGTCTTCGGTTATTAGTGTTCAATACATCTTTCTTGAGATGGTCTCTAAATTCAGGTGAGATATAGTCAAGGTCATATTTTGACTCTCGTGGATTGTTCTAATTTTCCTCATCTTCGACTTGAACTTGCATATGAGCAATTGATGGTCTGTTCCACAGTTGGCCCCTGGCCTTTTTCTGACTGTTGATATTGAGCTTTTCCATCATCTCTTTCCACAGATGTAGCTGATTTGATTCCTGTGTATTTTTAATTATATTTAAAGTTTATAAATCATATAGTTGATAATTTATAAATATTATAGTAAGTTAAACTAACTTATAAGTTATAATTATATAAATATTATAATTTATATTTGAAGATAAATTTATAATTATAGCTCAATTTATTAAAGTATTTAAAATGTTTTATGTTTTACAAAGAAGAGAAAAATGAAGTATTATATTCAGTGATATATGTTAGCCTTATTAATTTAATGACCCAATAATTTGTGAATGATGCAGTGAAAAACATTCAATTGCCCATTCAGTTTATATTTTATAAGACAAAAACTTGTATTCCAAATCAGCTTACATCTTATCTTTGCTCTGTTAAACTGTTAATATGGGATAGAGAATAAACCTTTCTGTAATGTCTACTTAAACAATTTCCTGCTTGGTTATCATGTTATAGACTGCAGGTTAGTGTTTAGAGAGGTAAATAATGTTGTATCTATTTATGACAGAAGAGAGAAAAGAGAGGTTAATGTCCCTTTCCAAGGTATTCCATTGATCAGGCATAATGTCACATGGTAAAGGATTAAGAAAGTATTTAATAGCTTATTTGGAGGGATTTCAAGAACAGAGAGACAAATTAAAATGAAATTATACAAAAGAAAATGAGTTGAAAGAAAAGATTAGGAAGAAAAAGTGGTTTTGGGCTCATTGGTCCCTAGGGATGTAGTATTGAACTAATATGTAACATTACAGTCTCTTCTCTTTTGATTTATTTCTTTCTCAGTTCAAGGGATGACTTTATCTCTGCATCTCTGTTACTGTCTCTCTTTCTGAGGCCAAGATGTAGTATCAGACTTTATTACCAGCTCACTCTGATTTTGGATTTTTTTAAGACTTCTTTTTCCTCTTCCTTATTCCCCCTCTTTTTTCCTATTTCTCTCATTGATTGTCTTTGAACATCTCATTTCTGTGTCATGGGTTATAAATCACATATACTACATATATAAATTATAATTGTTGAATAGGAGTAGTGTTGGGTCAGTATAATATCTTACTTTTATATGGCACCTTCCACATTAACAAATGAGTTATCTGCTTCTCCTACAGTCTTCACATAACATTTTGTACTCAATAATATTGATATTCAGAAAGATTAAAGTAGCAATCTAAAAGTACTCAGTGAAGGTAGAACTGAGATAGTTCAGCTGTTTTATTTCAATAAACTATTATTTCCTGTCATAGCAATTTAACTTTGATTTACTCAAGATCTTGGTTGTTCTGGGTGTTTTTTGTATCTTGTTTAACTCTCAAAAAATGGTTAGTTCACCATAGAATCAACTCTGTTATTTTCACAGTCATTCAAATACTGATACTAGTTTCATTGTTAGAAAATTATTTTCTTTTCACTAAGGACTACAATTACTTTCTTTTAGACTAAAAAAAAAAATGTTGTTGTTGTTGGTCGCCACGGTGTCGATTCTGGCAACACCATGTGTGAAAAGTAGAACGGCTCCATAGGGTTTTCAGGACTATGACCTTTCAGAAGCAGATCGCCAGGCCTATCCTCTGAGGCATCTCTAGGTGGGTTTAAACCGCCAACCTTTTGGCTACTAGTTGAATGCTTAACTCTTTGCGCCACCCAGGGACTCCTAAATATAGATGTTGTTGTTGTTAGGTGCCAACGAGTCGGTTCCGACTCATAGCGACGCTGTATACAACAGAAAGAAACACTGCCTGGCCCTGCACCATCCCCACAATCATTATTATGCTTGAGCCCGTTGTTGCAGCCACTGTGTCAATCCATCTTCTCAAGGGTCTTCCTCTTTTTCGCTGATCCTGTACTTTACCAAGCATGATGTCCTTCTCCAGGGACTGGTACTTCCTGATAACATGTCTAAAGTATGTGAGATGAAGTCTCGCCATCCTTGCTTCTAAGTAGCGTTCTGGCTCTACTTCCACTTAAATGGCCTTTATATGGTAAATAGTTTATTTTGTATATATGCACATTTACTATTTTGGCAGTTTCTTTTCCTTTTTTTTTCAGCCCAGTAATGTTAACTATTCGAGATCCTTGCTTCCCAAATTAAATGAAAGTCAAGATGCTCCCATTTCATCATATAAAGCTGCACAGTTTGGAACATTATTTGAAAGATTAAACAGGTAAGCAAAGATGCTGAAGGAAATAAAACTGTAGCATACGTTCAGTTACTTAATTTTTAATGGACACAAATATTTTTAGTTAGAAATATAAACCTACTTTAGGAAAACTAAAAAAAATTCAGTAGATGTAAAATGTAGCATTTAATTATAGTTGTTTAAGTAATTATTTTTTAATGTGTACGTCTACCTTTCATTTATTTATTTAAAAAATATTTTGATCCAAGGTGTTTTTTACCTATTTTATATTCTCCGTGTATTAGTTTTTTTTTTTTTCCTGTATCATAAATATGTTGCTTTCTTTTTCACATATGTGGTAGTTGGTACAGCAGAATTCCGCTTTTATTTTCTAGATGTCTGTATATAAACTCTGGTTCACTGTTTTAAATTCCATTAAACTTGTAAAACCAGTTTGAACACTTTTGGTAATCATAGTGAGAAACCTTGGCTCTGTAATCCTGTCCCAGCCTTCGTCATTTTAGTAAATGGCACTACTATTCAATCAGTTGCTTAAGCCAAAAGAATAAGAGTTGTCCTTGCTTTCTTCCCTTCCTTCACATTCCCAATATTCATTTCATCAACAAAATGTTTTCAATTCTGTCTTCTAAGTGAACTTTAAGCCTGTCTGCATACTTTTCCATCTCAATGGGTTCTCAGTCTACACCACCACTGTCTTTTTCCTGGAGAATTATAATAGCCACATAGCAGTTCTTTTTGTTTCTTCTTTGTCCCAAGATCCATTTTTTTACAGCTTTATTAATGTAAAATTGACATACAGTAACTGAACTTATTTAAAAATGTATGCTTTGACAAGTTTTGACATATGTCAAAGTAATGAACTTATTCATCATCCCTAGTACTTTCTTTGGGCACCTTTGTAATTCCTCCCACCTGTGGCTTTACATTCTCTCCTCACATCCGCAACCACTGTTCTGCTGTCACTGTAGATTAGTTTGTATTTTCCATAATTTTATATATATGGTATCATTCAGTATATTCTCCTCTTTTTGTCTGTTTCTGTCACTCAGAATAATTGAGATTCATCCATTTTGCTGTGTGTATTGGTAGTTCACTCCTTTTTTTGCTAAGTAGTATTCTATTGTATGGGCATAGCACAGTTTATTAATTCACTTGTGGGTGGACATTTGACTTGTTTTAATTTGTTTTAGTTTTTGACTATTCCAGATAAATTTCTATGAAAGTTCATGTACAGGTCTTTATTTGGACATGTTTTCATTTCTCTGGGGTAAACACTTACGAGTGGAACGACTAGGTCATATGGTAGATATGTTTAACTTTTTAACCCTTTGTGACTAAGCAAACATACTGTATCTTAGCCACTTTTTATGCCTCTGGAGTTCCTTGGGAGTATACTTCTCCTTCTAAAAGTACTTGCTTCCCTCCAGTGCGGACTTGTATAATGGTGAAAGGCAAAAGAAACAGTCACTGAAGCAAAATAGCTGAGGTATTAGGCAAAAGCAGAGGTGCCCCATGTACCCAAATGGAAGGCACCCCACAATAAAGCCTGCTACCCAAGACCAGTGGGCCAGATGGGCTCCCAGAAATCATGTATTTTCACATAATATTTCTCAAAATCTGTATTACCAGCCCAAAATTTAAACACACTTAATGACTCAGCATACATTCCTCTACTGAAAACACATGATATTAACAAAAAATTCAAAGCAGAAAATATTTGGGTCTTTTAAGAAACTGCCAAACTGTTTTCCAAAGTCATTTATACCATTTTATATTTTCTCACCACAATATATGAGAGTTTCAATTGCAACACATTGTTGCCAGCACTTGGCAGTCTTTTGAAATTTAAACCATTCTAGTCAGTGTATAGTTGTATTTCATTGTGGTTTTAGTATGCATTTTCCTAATGACTAGTGATATCGGCATCTTTTCATGTGCTTGCTAGCCATTCATGCATCTCTGGTGAAATGTTTACTCTTTTCATCTTAATGGTATCTTTTTGAAGTGCAAAAGTTTTAGATTTTTTTTTAAGGCTTTTTTTTAATTGTACTTTAGATGAAGGTTTACAAAACAAATAGTTTTTCATTAAGCAGTACACATGTTGTTTTATGACATTGGTTAACAACCCCATGACATGTCAACACTGTTCCTTCTCAACCTTGGGTTCCCTATTACCAGCTTTCCTATACCCTCCTGCCTTCTAGTTTCATTTTGTTTTATGGGGCTGTCTAATCTTTGGCTGAACAGTGAACCTCAAGAGTGACCTCATTACTGAGCTAAAAGGGTATCTGGGGGCCATACACTTGGGGTTTCTCCAGTCTCTGTCAGGCCAGTAAGTCTCATCTTTTTTTATGAGTTAGAATTTTGTTCTACATTTTTCTCCAGCTCTGTCCGGGGCCCTCTGTTGTGGTCCCTGTCAGAGCAGTCAGTGGTGGTAGCCGGGCACCATCTAGTTGCACTGGACTCAGTCTGGTGGAGGCCGTGGTAGTTGTGGTCCATTAGTCCGTTGGACTAATCCTTCCCTTGTATCTTGTTTTCTTCATTCTCTCTTGCTCCCGAAGGGGTGAAACCAGTGGAGTATCTTAGATGGCTGCTCACAGCCTTTTAATACCCAAGATGCTACTCACCAAGGTAGAATGTAGAACATTTTCTTTATAAACAGTGTTATGCCAATTAAGCTAGATGTTCCCTGAGACCATGGTCTCTACAGCCCTCCGCCCAGCAGTTCAGTCCCTCAGAGAGTTTGGATGTGTCTGTGGGGCTTCCATGACCTTTTCTTGTACACATTATGCTTCCCCAGTATTGTGTACGGTCTTAACCTTCACCAGAATTACCACTCTATTGTCTATTTAGTGTTCCCCCCCACCCCTCCCATCCCTCATAACCAACAAAGATTGTGTCTTTTTGTATAAAGGACAAATATTGAATGAAACCACTACTGTAAAAACTCATGAAGAACTCAAGTTTTAGATTTTGATGAAGTAAAATTTATTAATTTTTTCATTTATGAATCATGCTTATGGTGTCATATAACTAACAATTATTTGCCTCACCCAAGGTCATGAAGATTTTCTCTTATGTTTTCTTCTGTTTTTAGTTTTAGTTCTTATTTTTGGGTCTCTGATCTATTTTGAATTAATTTTTAAGTGTGGTATGAGATAAGGGTCTAAATTCATCTTTTGAATTTCTCGAAAAGAATATCTTTTCTTCATTTAATTGCTTTGGTGCTTTTGTCAAAAATCAATTGACCAAAAGTATAAGATTCCTCTGCCACACCAGGACTCTCAATTCTATTCCATTGATTAGTGTCTTGATTATTGTAGCTTTGAAATCAGGAACTATATTAGTCTTCCAGTTTTTTCTTTTTCAAAAATGATTTGACTCTTCTTTGTCCTTTGCATTTACATATAAATTTTAGAATCAGCTTGTGGATTTCTGTTAAAAAACAAACAAACAAACAAAAAACATGCCTGGATTTTGATAGAAATCGTATTGCATCTATAGATCAATTTGGGGCAAATTGTCATCTTAACTATAGTGATTAGTCCAATCCACGAACAAGAAATGTCACTTCTCTTATTTTGGTCTTCTTTATCTCAGCAGCGTATTGTAGTTTTCAATATATAAGTCTTATGCTTCTTTTGTTAAATGTATTCCTAAGTATTTTATCTTTTTGTTGCTACTGTGAATGAAATAGTTTTCTTAATTTCATTTTTGGATTGTTCATTGCTATTATATAGAAAGGAAGTTATTTTTTTTTTAATTTAAAAAATTTTTTTTATTGTACTTTACTTTTTTATTTTTAT
>NW_004444221.1:1366127-1367205 GCF_000243295.1 Trichechus manatus latirostris
CATTGTCTTTATAAGCTGTGTCATGCCAATTGAGCTAGATGTTCCCCAAGACCATGGTCCCCAGAGCCCTTCGCCCAGCAGTTCAGTCCCTCAGGGAGTTTGGATGTGTCTATGGGGCTTCCATGACCAGAAAGGGAGTTAATTTTTGTATGTTGATCTTGTATCCTTTGGCCTTGTTGAACTTGTTATTAGGTCTAGTAGTAATTTTGTGAATTCCTTAGGATTTTCATCATACTGGATTATGTCATGCACAGGTAAATACATTATTACTTCCCCCTTTTCAATCTTGATGCCTTTTACTTCTTTTTCTTGTCTGACTGCATTGGCTAGAACCTCCAATACAGTGTTGAATAGCAGTGGCAAGAGGGGACGTGTTTGCATTGTTCTAATCTTTTAGAAAAAGCATTCAGTCTTTCACCATTAAGTATCATGGTAGCTGTAAGTTTTTTTTTTTTTTATGGGTGTCCTTTGTCAGTTTGAGGAAGGTCCCTTCTATTCTTAGTTCACTTAGAGTTTTTATCAGGAATGGGTGATAGATTTTGCCAAATGTTTTTGTGTCCCTTGAGATTATCATGTGGGTTTTTCCTTTATTCTATTAATATATAATATTTTATTTTTAGATGTTAAATCACCTTACATTCCTGGGATGAAAGTCATAGTATGTAACTCTTTTCATGTGTTGGTGGACTTGGTTTACTAATATTTTGTTGATGATTTTTATATCTATATTCTTTATTTTTAAATTTTTTAAATTTTATTCTTATACTTTAAGTAAAAGTTTACAATTCAAATTAGTGTCTCATGCAAAAAGTTATACATACATTGTTTTGTGACCCTAATTGCTCTCCCTATACTGTGACAGCACGCTCCTCCTTTCCACCTCTGATTTCCCATGTCCTTTCAACCAGATCCTGACCTCTCTGCCTTCTCATCTCACCTCTGGACAGAAGCTGCCCATTTAGTCTCATGTATCTACTTGAGCTAAGAAGCACACTCTTCACAAGTATCATTTTATGTCCCAGAGTCCAGTCTAATCTTTGTCTGAAGAGTTGGCCTCAGGAATGGTTTTAGTTCTGGG
>NW_004444221.1:1369822-1371548 GCF_000243295.1 Trichechus manatus latirostris
GTTATTTGCTTCCTCTCCTGTTTTTCTTTTGTCAGTTTGGCCAATGGTTTATCAATGTTGTTGATCTTTTCAAAGAATCAGCTTTTGGTCTTGTTAACTCTTTCAATTGTTTTTTCTGTTCTCTATTTCATTAAATTCTGCTCTACTTTTTATTACCTCCTTTCTTCTGGCACCGGAGGGCTTCTTTTGCTGTTCTCTTTCTACTTGTTCGAGTTGTAGGGTTAATGTTTTGATTTTGGCCATTTCTTCTTTTTGGATGTGTTTATTTATTGCTGTAAACTGACCACTGACCACTGCTTTTGCTGTGTCCCAAAGGTTCTGGTAGATGTTTTTTCATTCTCGTTTGATTCTATGAATTTCTTTATTCTGTCCTTAGTTTCTTCTATAACCCAGTAGTTTTTCAGCAAGGTGTTGTTTCAGTTTCCATGTGTTTGATTTTTTATTTCCTTTCTGTTTCTGTAATTGATTTCTATTTTTATGGCTTTATGGTCAGGAATGATGCTTTTTAATATTGCGATGCTTTGCATTCTGTTAAGGCTTGCTTTATGGCCTAATATGTGATCTATTCTGGAGAATGTTCCATGTGCGTTGGAAAAGAAAGTATACTTGGTTGCTGTTGAGTGGAGTGTTCTGTATATGTCCATGAGATCAAGTTGGTTGATTGTAGCATTTAGATCTTCTGTGTCTTTATTCACCTTCTTTCTGGATGTTTTGTCCTTCACTGAAATTGGTGTGTTGAAGTCTCCTACTACTATTGTGGAGCTGTCTATCTCTCTTTTCAGTGCTGGTAGAGTTTGTTTTATGTATTTTGGAGCCCTGTAGTTTGGTGCATAAATATATATTATAGTTATGTCCTCCTGGTGTATTGAACCTTTAATCATTATATAGTGTCCTTCTTTATCCTTTGTGGTGGATTTTAAAGTCTATTTTGTCAGAAATTAATGTTGCCACTCCTGCTCTTTTTTGAGTGTTATTTGCTTGATATATTTTTTTCCATCCTTTGAGTTTTAGTTTGTTTGTGTCTTTAAGTCTAAGGTGTGTCTCTTTTAGGCAGCATATGGATGGATCGTGTTTTTTATCCAATCTGGCACTCTCTGTCTCTTTATTGGTGCATTTAGTCTATTTATATCCACCGTAATTATTGATAGGTACGAGTTTAGTGATGTTATTTTGATGTCTTTTTTTGTGTTCTTGCCAGTTTCTTTGTTCCACTTAATTTTCTGTGCTGAGTTGTTTGTCTTTATGTATTTTCTTTCAGTTTTTCATTGTTGTTGATTTTGTACTTGCTAAGTCTTTATATTTTTCTTGTTTTTTATTTTGATGCATAGGATTGTAAGTTTTCTTTGTGGTTACCTTAATATTTACCAGTATTTTCTAAGTTTAAACCAGTCTTTTATTGCTTTATATCACGTTGACTTCCTCTTTGTATGAAAAATCTATGTCTACATTTTTTAGTCCCTCTTTTTTGTTTTAATGTTGTCATCTTTCACATATTGACATCTCTGTTTCCCTATTTTCAGTGTGTTAGCTTTGATTTATTTTTGTGGCTTCCCTATCTGGGTTGCTATCTGGTTGCTCTGTCCTGTGTTCTAATCTTGGGTTGTTATCTGATGTTATTGATTTTCTAACTGAGGACTCCCTTTAGTATTTCTTGTAATTTTGGTTTGGTTTTTGCAAACTTCCTAAACTTGTGTTTATCTGGAAGTGCCCTAATTTTGCCATTATG
>NW_004444221.1:1371845-1397657 GCF_000243295.1 Trichechus manatus latirostris
CAGTTACTACAAATGTTGCCCTATGACAATGGTTAACAATCTCACAACACATCAACAATATCCTTACTCTACTTTGTGTTCCCTATCATCAGCTTCCTATTCCCCTTTGCCATTATGTTTGAGAGAGAGTTTTGCTGGATATAAAATTCTTGGCTGGCAATTTTTTTCCTTCAAGGCTTTATGTATGTCATCCCATTGCCTTCTTGCCTGCATGGTTTCTGCTGAGTACTCTGAGCTTAGTCTTATTGACTCTCCTTTATAAATGACTTTTCATTTATCCCTTACCGCTCTTAAAATTCTCTCTTTATCTTTTGTTTTGGCAAGTTTGATTATAATATGTCTTGGTGTCTCTCTTTTGGTATCTGCCTTATGTGGGGTTCGATGCGCATCTTGGATAGATATCTTGTCATCTTTCACCATGTCAGAGAAGTTTTCTGCCAACAAATATTCAGCAATTCTCTCTGTACTTTCTATTATCCACCTCTGTTCTGGTACTCCAATCACTTGTAGGTTATTCCTCTTGATATAGTCCCACATAATTCTTAGGGTTTCTTCATTTTTTAAAATACTTTTATCTGATTTTTCCTCAGATAAGTTGGTGTCAAGTGCTTTATCTTCAGTCTCACTAATTCTGACTTCTGTTGCCTCAATTCTGCTCCCATGGCTTTCTATTGAGTTGTCATCTTCTGGATTTCTGATTAGTCTCTCTATGGATTCTTGCAGCCTGTTAAATTTGTCCTTATATTCTAATCTTCTTAAGTTCCTCTATTCCTTGGTCTACATTTTTACTGATCTCCTTTCCTGATCTCTTGAAGAGTTCTATATATTAATGTTTTGTATTCTGCCTCTGGTAATTCCAAGAAATTCTCTTTCTCCAGAAAATTTCTTGATTCGGTATTTTAGGAGCTTGCTGAAGTCGTCATGGTCTGCCTGTTTATGTGATTTTATTGACTGTTGTTTCTGAGCCATCAGTAAGTTATTATACTTATTTATTTTGTGTTTGCTTACTGTATCCTGGCTTCTTGTTTTGTTTTGATATGCCCAAATAGGCTGCTCGTGTGAGCTAGCCCATCACTGGTACCCCTGAAGCTCCAGTGTCCTGCCACCAAGTGGCCAGATCTGCCACTAAGTATGTGAGCCCAGGAGTCCACCCACTCCTCCTGTATTGATTCAACTCAGGTGTCCAGGTAGTCAGCCACCAAGTGTGTTGTGCATGCTCTCACCTACAGTCCTAGACAGACATGGGTGATTGGTGTAGCCACAGTCATCCGGCTGCAGCAAGGGGTCACACGCTGAGCAAGGCAGGGGGCCGACAGCTGCCCCCAGGTGTCCAGGGGGAAAGTGTGTCCCTGTTCCCTAGAGCACATAGGTGGGTGGGTTTTGTAGCCAGACTATGAGCACCCAGTGCTGTTTGCTGTAAGGACTGGGGGCACCACTTATTCTTGAGCCCCTGTCGCAGGTGGCCAGGTGGCATGGGTGGAGCCACCAGTCTTCAGGCCTCTGATGTGGGTAGCTGAAGACCCTGCTTAATGGGCAGAGCAGTTTCAAATGTCACAAACCTGCCACTTGATAGGTCAAATAGTTGATGTTAGACTTCAGGTATATACACTGTTGTACTGTGGTAATTGAGGGCCTATGCTGTTGAAAGGGTCCCACACAATTCTGTGCAGGGGGAAAGGCACTCAAAGTCTGTGGACCCCTTATGCCTGTGCAAAGGAGCTGTGCCTACCTTGAGTTCCTGGCTTAGGGGAGCCGGCAGACGATTTTTCCCGTTTGTTTGTTCCCTCTCCAAGGCCATGAGAATGGTTCAGGGCACATGACAGGTTCTACTTCCAGCCCAGGGGATTTGGCAGTCACTGAAGCTGTCCCAGACCCAGTGTAGAGCGGGGAGCAGGGAGGTAAATGGGAGAGACGTTTTTCCCAAAGAGGAGTGTTTTTGATTTGCACAGTAGGCCAGATGCAAGTACGTATCTTTCACCAGTTGAGGGCTGCTTCTCACTGGTTCTGGATGGCTGAGGAGACTCTCTGCTGCTGGATCTCTCCCAATGTGGAAAACACCTCCCAAGCACTGCTGCTTGCCTCACTGTGCACCACGAGCTGATCCGGCCTGAAGGGCTCCAGCTCCCGCTGGTCAGGTCTGACAACTCCTCACTGCTTCCGAACTGTCTCTTCTTCCCGCTGCCACTCAGTCCGATTCCTCAACTTTGCCTTTGATGTTCACGGCTTATGTATAATCGATTCACTTGTTTTTTGGGGTCTTTGTTGTAAGAGGGATCACCGGAAGCATCTGACTACTCCGTCTTCTTGGCCCCACCTTCCTTTTATATCTATATTCATGAAGAAAATCGGTGTGAAATTTTTTTTCTTATCTTTTTTTTTTTTTTGGTTTTGGTACCAGGGTAATACTGTCCAACTAGTGAATTTATTTCTCCCTGCAGTTTTATCAGATTTTGATTTGGGTATTTTGAAACTTTTATTAAATGCGCAAACTTTAGGTTTGTTATGTTCTCTTCAAGAATCAACCTCTTTGTTGTTATGAAATCACCCTCTTTATCCTTGTTAATATTCTTTGCTTTGAAATCTACTTTTTATGATATTAAAGTAGCTACTCTAGCTCTTTTTGGTTTAGTGTTAGCATGACATATCTTTTCTATTCTTTTACTGTATATTGGGGTCTTGATTTTTTAATGCAGTTTGACAATCTCTACCTGTTACTTGGGGTGTTTTACATTCATGTTTACATTCAGTGTGACTACTGATATGGTTATGTTTGCATCTACCCTCTTGCTGTTTCTTCTCTATTTGTCTCATATAGACTTTGGCACCGTCTCTCTGTTTATGTCTTTATCCGGTTTGAGTATTTTTTATGACTTTATCTCTTTTGTTGGCTTATTAGCTATAACTCTGCTTTGGTTCCCTCCCCCACCACGGTTCCTTTAGGGTTTATAGTATATATCTTCATTAATCACAGACTATTTTCAAGTTGTAACACTTTGAGTATAGTATAAGAACTTTACGATATTATACTTCCATTTCTACTCTCCAGGTTTTGTGCCGTTTCATTCATACATTTTACTTACATTTGTTATAAACTCAGCAATACATGGTTGTTAATTTTGCCTTAAAAAGCTTTTTTAAAATAATAACACATGCTCTTTTATATTTAAGTTCCTATTTATTGTTTCTTTTGCTCTTCATTACTTTGTATAGATCTAGCTTTCCATCTGGTAACGTTTGTTTGTTTGAAGGACTTCTTTTAAACATTTCTTACAGTGTAGTTCTGCTTGTGGTGAATTCTTTCATACTTTGTATATTCTCAGTTTTTTATTGTGCTCTTGTTTTTGAAAGTTGTCTTTCGACTTGCATTGTTTTGTTTCCAAAGAGAACTTTGCTGTCATTCTTATACAATATATCATTTTTTTTCTGTTTTTAAGATTTTTGATCATGGTTTTAAGCAAATCCTTTGATTAGTATGATCCTTTATATTTCTTGTGCTTGAGGTTTATTGAGCTTCCTGGATCTGTGAGTTTATACCTTTTATTAGATTTGGAAAATGTTCAGCCACTATTTCTTCAGATTTTTTTTTTTCTGCTTCCCTTCTCTTTTGGAGACTGAAATTGCATGTAAATTAGTCCTCTTGAAGTTTGTCACAGTTTACTGATGCTCCGTTCAATTTTTTTATGTTTTTTTCTCTCAGTATTTTATATAGATTTTATTGCTATGTCTTCAAGTTCACTGATTGTATTTTCTTTGGTGTCTAATTTGCTGATATTTCCATCCAGTGTACTTTTTATCTTAGACATTGTATTTACCATCTCTAGACATCTGATTTATGCCTTCTTTATATCTTCTATGTATCTACTCAACATGCTTAGTCTTCTATAGTTTCAAACATATGAAATATAGTTACAATACTCTTTTATGTCTTTGACTCAAATCATCTGTGTCATTTCTCAGTCTATTTCAAATTGATTTTTCTCTTTATTTTGGGTTGTTAATTTTCCTTTCTTTGCATCCTCATAATTTTGCTTGGATTCTGTACATTGTGAATTTCATCTTTTTTTTTTTTTAGCATTTTTTTTATTGTGCTTTAGGTGAAAGTTTACAGAGCAAATTAGTTTCTCATTAAACAATTAATACACAAATTGTTTTGCAACATTGGTTGCCAACCTCATGATGTATCAGCACTCTCCCATCCTCAGCACTCTCCCCTTCTCCACCCGGGGTTCCTCGTTTCCATTCATCCAGTTTCCCTGTCCCTTCCTGCATTCTTGTCTTTGCTTTTGCGCTGGTGTGCCCATTTAGTCTCTTATACATAATTGAACTACAAAGGATATTCCACATGCGTATTATTGTTTGCCCTATAGACCTGTCTGATCTTTGACTGAAGGGTGAATCTCAGGAGTGACTTCAGTACAGAGTTTAAAGGGTGTCCAGAGGCCGTACTCTTGGGATTTCTCCAGTCTCTGTCAGACCAGCAAATCTAGTCTTTTTTTGTGAATTTGAATTTTGTTCTACATTTTTCTCCCACCCTGTCCAGGACCATCTGTTTTGATCCCTGTCAGACAGGCTGGTGATGGTAGCCAGGCACCATCTAGTTCTGGTCTCATTCTGGTGGAGGTTTTGGTAGTTTTGATCCATTAGTCCTTTGGACTAATCTGTCCCTTGTGTCTTTGGTTTTCTTCATTCTCCTTTGCTCCAGTGGGGATGGGACCAGTATATGTATCTTAGATGGCCAGTCACAGGCTTTTAAGACCCGAGATGTTACTCACCACAGTCGGATGTAGAACATTTTCTTTATAAACTATGTTCTGCCAGTTGAGCTAGATGTTCCCTGAGACCATGGTCCCCACAGCCCTCAGCCCAGTAATTCAGTCCCTCAGGGAGTTTGGATGTCACACTTATTATTCTGTTTCCTTGGAATGTGTTTATTTCCTTCTTTACATATCTGAAAAGTCTATATTTTCAGCTTATTTGCCAGTTCCATTCTAGAGACTTTCATGACCAAACTATCTGAAATAGGACCTCGAACACAAGTTATTCCATCATATGATCTTGAGCACCTATAATTATCTTTTTTTTTTATTTGTTTACCTTTTTATTTCTTATCCATTGTGCTTATACAGATAATTATCTTATTGGCTTATTATCATTTTTCACTGGAATATAAACTCCATTGTCTCCTTGCTGAACGGTAGGTATACATCAAATATTTGTTTGCTGTTTGTTAGGTGCCATTGAGTTGGTTCCAACTCATAGCAGCCCTGTGTACAACAAAACGAAACACTACGTGGTCCTGTGCTATGCTCACAGTCATTGCCGTGTTTGAGCCCATTGTTGGCAGCCACTGTGTCAGTCCATCTTGTTGAGAGTCTTCCTCGTTTTCACTCTCTACTTTACCAAGCATGATATCTTTTTCTAAGGATTGGTCCCTCCTATTTAATGCACATAAAAAGTTAATGTACATAATGAATGTATCCCTAACTATTTTAGTCTATAATTTTTAATGAATTTTGGTATAATAGTATTATTCTGACCAAAATGCCAATATGGCTCTTATTGAGGAACAGTGTTGGACCACGATCTGTTAACATTCATGGGCAGAACATTTATCTCTCTCTACTTAATGCCAAACTTAGTATCATAAGTCACAGGGACTGTCTTTTATCTCTCTGTCCCCCACGTATGACATAGTTCCTGGAACACAGGTGCTCATTCAGTATTTGATAAATATCATAGAAAAATAAAATTGGCTAATCAGTGAAAATTTTAGCAGTTTATGTGTTTTCTTTCTAAATTTCTTTGGTGCCTCCAACCTCTGAAACAGCCCAAGCATACCAAATAAATTTGTAGATTGTCACTGGCAACAAAATCAAGAAAATCTTAGTTTTTAATTATTTCCTGTCGAAGCTTTGATTCTTGTTCACAAATTGAACTTAACCTAGAGTTGCTATTTCCAGATTAGAAGGGACCTTACAAGGTACCTAGCTGAACCTTTACATCTGATTCACCTTATCTCTTGGCTTTATTACTTACATATGTATTTCTATCTGTATTGC
Source organism: Trichechus manatus latirostris (assembly GCF_000243295.1). Classification (NCBI taxonomy): domain Eukaryota; kingdom Metazoa; phylum Chordata; class Mammalia; order Sirenia; family Trichechidae; genus Trichechus; species Trichechus manatus. The sequence goes on from NW_004444221.1 coordinate 1,377,905, forward strand.
TCTTACTTGGGAATTTCAGTTATTTTTATATCCTCGTTATGTTAAGAAATATCTGTTATAATGTTTTCTTGACTATTTGATTGATGTTTAAAACTGGAGGTAACTTTCTCTGCACAATCTGCAAAATATCTCTGGCGAATGGAGCAGCAGTGACATACAGTGGTTGTCTAGGTTATTCACTAAGAAGATATACTATAAGTCGGTCATATTTTGTTTTGTTAATATAACAGTAAATTGAACTCTAGAATAGTATTTTATGTTGAAATACTAAACTGAGTGTAGATTATTTTTATACTAAGTAAGGCATTAGAAGAACACATTTGACCAAGTTATACCCAAAGCAGTACTATTTATTTAAATTTTTTAAAAATAAAAACTTTGCCTAGGTACATGTTGATAGCTATTCAATATATTCTCTAAGAGTTTAATTTTAAAGTAAGTGTTTCTAAGTGGAAATGCTTTATACTTTTCTTGCTAAATATGTTTTTATTTATCACAAAGTCCAGGAAATGGGAATTCCCTTACCAGAAGACCTGCTATAATTATGGATGAAGATTACGGAAGCATGAATGAAAGAAGAGAGTCAGACTTCATTAAAGAAAAACAAACAGTACAACCTTTTTGGGGAGAAAATAGAAAAGCAGTTTTAAATTGTCTTGAAGATGCAAACCAGCCAATCCCCAGCAGTCTGTCAGAGAATTGTGACTCTTTTACTAGTCAAAATATGATCAATTTATTAAACTTAGATCAACAGAGGCTAAAGGAAAACATTGACAAGTGTGGCTGTGACAGTATTGGAGATATTTGTGCAATTACTAGTTCTAGTAAAAACTATTTCACTGAGAGATGTGTTGGGAGCATTTTTACAGTTCCAAAATTGACTTATAGTAATTCTACTTTTAACAAAATGAGTAATCCTGAAAATTGTCAGCCAAACCAGAGCTATCAGAAAGAGTACAACAATAATGAAAGAAAGAATTTTAGTGCATCTTTTGAGACACATTGTTACCCAGCCAGCTCTGAAAAAACAGGTTGGTATCATACATGGAAGATGTAGTAACCTCTTTTTTTTTCCCCTTCAGTTGTTATATATATGTATATGTGTGTGTGTGTGTGTGTGTGTGTGTGTGTGTGTGTGTTTGGAGGATTATGAAATAAAAGAGAGAATGACTTTATATTATATGACAATGTGGATCACTTACTTCTGTACGTATCATGCTAATAAACTTCAAATTAAAAAATGGACATAAAAAAACCCACTGCTGGTGAGTTGTTTCTGATTCATAATGACCATATAGTGGAGCTAGACTAAAATGCAAATAGGCTGTGCTAAATTTTGAATTCAATGCATACTTTTATTTTTAAGGAAAATATGAAAATAATTACCAGAAGAAGATACCACAGAAAAAAATCCAGAAATATCCAGTGAATAATATGTAAGTTTCTAGGTAAATCAGGGAAATACAAATTAGTATCTAGTATAATACATGTTGGACTGATGCAAATTGAGGCAGGCAGGCATACTGCTGTCTGAAGATGGGCAGACTAGCCTCAGTGAAACATTATCAGTTGTCACTATCTCGGTGTTATGATCCTTGTTGAGAGTATAGTGCTCATATTTGCCAGCCTAGAAATGCCTTCTTTCGTGAAACTTAAAATTGATTAGATTTGAGATCACTGACTGATGTGTTGGAGAAACTTACATACGCTCCAGAATGTCAATTTATTATTTTACAATAAGAAATAGAAGAGTCACATGTATAGGAATGCTTACTAAAGTGAAAAGTACATTTTCTTACCTTCAGAAGCCTCCATAGGAAGTTTGTTTGGTTAGCATAGAATCAAAACAAGGGGAGCTGTAGAATTCAAATGTTAATGACATAAGCAAGCATGTGAACAGTTTATGGGACAGCTTATATTCTAGGGATAGACTTGTCTCTTCATTGTCAACATTTTCCTCTCAGAGACTTCCTGTTTTCTCTATGTTCAGGATTACCATTTTTCCCACCCCATTACTGGTACTTTTTTTTCTGTGTGAAAACAATTAGGCTCCATCAGATTTTGCTTCCTCTTATTGCTGCTGATGTACAAGATGTTTTGTGTTTAAGGTGATTTTTAACGTCATCCATTATGGGCTCATTTTAAAAATTTATTCTTTAGAGTTTTGGGGCTACCTTATTGGCTCTTCTGTGTAATGACTTGCAATTCGTAGGTAATAAAATAAAACTTTATTTTAGCTAGTAGTTTCAGAAGAGTCTAAACTTTCTGGATGATAATTGTAGTTTAGCCAAATCTTAGTGATTGAAAATCATGAACTAGAATAGATTTTCATTCTGGAAGTGCTTTCTTATGGATGTATTTAAAATATGTATTTATAAAAAGTATATATAGATGCTATTTTCATGGGTTTGGCATGGCACATACAAATTAATTAAAAACTAGACTCACAATTTGTTCCATAAAATTAACAAATTAGGTTCTTTGTTGTGAAATCTCCAAAGATCCAGTAACTTATGAGTGAAAAACAGAGTGCTAGGCCTTGAATTTTAGAATGTATTTTATGAAAGTGATGTAGAACATGGTTCCCAAACCCAGCTGCAAATCCAAATAACTTGAGTGCATGATTTTAAAATATAGAATGCTGGGTTTGACCCACACATAACAAATAGGCTCCTTGAGATGGAGTTTATCAGTCTTTATTTTTTAAAAATTCCCACATAATTCTGATCCTCAGCCAAGTTTGGTAACTGTAATTTAGAATAATAATTTTCAGAGAGAAATAAAATGTTAATACTGTCTTATTTATGATCCTTAGGGGTAATATCCCTTTGGAAGAATTGCATTCTAAGCAATCATGGGACATTGGACTTGGAGAGGTAAAGCATATTATCACATCTTTGTAATTAACTATTGTCAAGTCAAATTTTGGTATTGACAGTTTAGTTTGACTGAAGGTTAGCTTTTATTGAAAAATTTCTTTTTATGCTGACTCTTCTGCTTTTCTTACTTTGGGTAAATTATAGCTTATATTTAGAAATAAAAAGAATACCTTTTCAGAAACTGTAATGTGCTTTATTTGAGACAAACCAATCTACATACTTTTTAAGTACTTTCTATAAGTACTTTAAAATTTCCTCCAAGATGAAAATGCTTTAAAGTTTCAATATGCCACAGGTGGACATAGGTATATATTTGAAAATATTGGAACATCTATAAACATTTGTTATGTAATGTTTTAATCTATGCTTATAATAAGGGTATATGATTGTTAGAACAGTGCTAGGTGCTTTATGTACTTTGTCTCTAATTGGCAAAATAGTCTGATCCCATAAGGTCTAAGCCAGGATTCAATAACTCCTGTCCTGTCTGACTATATTTGCAACTATATGCATTGTTTTCTCCTTTTTTCTTCAATAAATATGCATAGAGTACATATTATCAATTCATTTAGTAGATATTTAATGAGTGTTTCATATATGTTAGACACTGGGGATACAGTGGTGAAAAAACAGTTTTTCTCATTAAGCTTACATGCTGTTACGCAGCACACTCTGTGAGGTACAGAGATGAAAGGATGTGGAACCTGTCTTTAAGAAGCTATAATCTAGTAGCTAGACAGAAGCAGAAAAAAGAATAGTGTATTAAGATAATTTGCTCTTATTGAGGTTTGTACAAAGTACAGTGGAAGGCTAATAAAAGGCGCTTCTAAGTTTCATATAGTCAGAGAAGATTTCATGAAGCTGATAACTTGTGAGCTGAGTATTGATTGATAAGTTTACCAGATGGGCAAGCTGTCTGGGCAGAAGGAGCGGTATAGGAAGAAACTAAAATATAAGCAAGCATAGCTTATTTTAGAAACTACAAGTACCTTGTTTCTTTGCTATTATTGCTACTACTATAACATAAATTATAAGGGGCGAGGTTGTGGCAACAAAGAATTCTAAACAATACAAGGGGCCAAGTCATAAATGATTTTGTATGACTTATCAAAGTTTAATTTACTATCACTAAACAGAGAGACATTGAAGAAATTTCAGCAGGAGAGTATGATGCGATCAGAGTATTAAAATGTTGAGTCTGGCAACAATGAGGAGAGATTTGAGAAGCAGCAAGACTAAAGGCAGGGGAAGAAATAATAAGAACTTGAAGTTGGGCAGTGGCAGTAAGGATAGAAATGAGGGAAGAGCTATCGCAAAGGTTTAGGAGATCTAGGCTTGATAGGACTTAGTAGTTTTTGATTAGTTAAAGGGGAAAGAAGAAATTGAGGAAGACCTGCATTTATGTTTTAAGTAAATGGGTCATTGATAGAATGGTACCGTTCACCAAGATCAAAAATATAGGAGGGGTTAACTGTACCATCTTTTATAGAATAGAGGTGCCACGGTGAAATGGCTACCCAGCCAAGGAACACATTTCTGAATCTTTCATCCATCTAGGTGTGCCCTTGTGGATAGATCTCACTAATGGAATGTAAGCAGAAGTGATGTGCATCATTGTTAGGTCAAGGCTTTTAAGAAGTGGTAATGCCTTTTCCCTGTTATTCTTCTTCTTCTGACAGATAGATAGCAGTGAGGCCCTAAGGGATGGTGGAGCCACAAGATGGAAAATACTGGGTCTCTAAATCACTACATGAAGGAAAATTGCCTGCTAACCAGGAATATCTACTTTGGACTCTTACATGAGAGAGAGATAACTGTGCTTGAGCATTATACATTTTGTGATCTATTTTTTAAAATAAGACCTAGCATTACTCTTAATTCAGAGGGGGAACAGATTTCTATGGGAAGATGAGCTAGGAGTTATCTGTTAAGGTCAATTGAGGGTCCTCTGAGAAAGCTATGATCTATATGGAGATGTATAGTAGGCATTTAAATATACAGGGTTTGAGGTCAGAAGAGATATTTAGTCTCCAGTGGATAAGCCATAGTTGAATACATTTGTGTATGTGATTCCCAAGAGAGTCTATGAAATAACAAAGGTTGACAGAATCTGCAGGGGCCACAACGTTTAAGTTTGGAGGATGCGCAGTGAAAAAGAAGGAAGAAAAGAAAGTCTAGAATGAGTTACTAAAGAAGTTTGAAGAGTACTAGGAGAGTGGTACGGAGCCTTGGTGGTGCAGTGGTCAAGAGCTTGGCTGCTAACCAAAAGGTCGGCAGTTCAAATCCACCAGTCTTTCCTTGGAGACCCTATGGGGCAGTTCTGCTCTGTCCTATAGGGTTGCTATGAGTTGGAATCAACTTGTTAGCAACAGATATGGTTTCTGGTGGGTTTTTTTTTAGAGGAGTGATGTCATAGTAAAGAAAAAAGAGAGATTTTCAAGGAGGGGGATATGGTCAGTAATATCAGATGCTATCCTGTTACTACTTTAAAGAACTCATATTTTTCAAAATATGAATTATACATATGTGTCCCCCCCCCCCAGAATTATTAATAGTTTGAAAGACTTAACAAAGAAGCTTTGTTTGACTACATCTGTGTCTAGAAAGCTGGCAGCTTGAATGTGGCTAGAACAAATCAGAAAAGAAAACAAACCCATTGGTGGAGCCTACAGGGCAGTCAGGTGACGTGACAAGTTCTTTGGGCAAAACAGGTGTGATGCTTTTAATTTGTGATGCCTAGCCAGAGAAAAAGCTAAGGTACACTGGAACCCTAGCTAAAATCTTAGATTCTGCCAGTGTCAGGCAGCAGTAGTGGGCCAGGAAGTTCCCATGGGAAATCCAGCAGCGGCCAGCATATGCAGAAGGTAGAGATAAACCGAAGAAAGAGGCCGACCACTTCAGGTTGAATAAGCAGTCTAAGATTTATTATGGGAAAGCCTGTCTGCTTTCAGCTTCTGTAGCCTAGGGTGTTTCTTAGCATTCCTTGGCTTATAGACTATCCCCACATGGTCTCTTCCCCCGTGTGACTGTGTGTGTCTGTTCTGCTCTTTTTATCAGACATCATTGAGAAGGGACTAGATTTAGGACCCATGTTACTCTGGTATACCCTCACTAATGCAACAAAAGAAAAACCCTATTTCGAAACTGGGTCACATTCACAGGAACAAGGATTAGGACTTCAACATATCTTTTTTGGGGGACACAATACAATCCATAACACAGTCATAGTCACATTCTTTAATCATAATTTAATAAAAGTAGCCCCCCTCCCCCCACCCAAGAAAAAAAGATGCTTAACCTCCCTCAACTTTCTGGTAATTAAACACTGGTTAAAAAGAGAATATTAAAATAAATTATGAATTATATAGAAAGCGATGAATACCAAAACCAGTGATGTGTTCTACTGAAAATTTTTATCTGTATGATCTTTTATTATAAAAACAAAACACAGAAAACCTGGAAAATAAATGAACTGATATCAACTTAAGAAATTATTGACAAAATAAATCCCCAAATTTACCTGACTGTCTTTTTCAGCTACCTCTACTGTGATTATCAGAAACCTTTCCTTTTTGCTTATAATTCATTCCTCTGCAGTGTCTATTCTGTTGCTGTTTCTAAACCAATTTAAATTTAAGTTTGTTTTAATGTTCATAGCAGAATAATTTGCCTTCATGGATCTAAAATCATCTTTGTTGAATTAAAGTAATGTAAAGGGGAAATACCATAAAATGAATTGGTACAGTTTCAAAATAGCTTTCAGTGAATTTTGAATGAGAACATTGAAATAGGACAGATACAAGTGAATATTGTTGTGTACACTTAAGAATTGTTCAAATTTTGGTTTTCTTCTAGATTCTTATGGAAGAAAGAGGAACATGTTCTTTAAAAAGCAGCCCAACATCTACTAAGAAAATCTGTCAGTATAACTGTATAAGTGAATTTTATTCTTTTAAAAAGTGCTAATATTTAAATAGAAAACAGTTAAATTTTAAATGTTTTTTAGCTTTTTGCGAGCAAATATATATTTCACAGATATCTTAGAATATGCTAGTAAATGCAGTTGACTCTTTAAAGTTACATTTATTGTTTATAAGACATTTTACACGAGTATTTAGAATATGCACTATTTGATGAAGAATAATAAAACACATATGCTTGTACTCACCATGTGGTTTAAGAAATAATACATAATTATTATCTTTGAAGATTTCCTCAATTACATTTTCTATCCTGCCCCCTGGAGGTAACTATTATCCTGAATTTGTCTTTTGTAATTTTTATCATACATAAATATTTTTTTCGTTGCTTTATTTGGAACTTTATGTAAACTCAAGCAAACTGGTGGCACAAACAGTTAAGTGCTCAACTATTAGGCAAAAGGTTGAGGGTTTGAACCCACCCAGAGGCACCTGAGAAGACAGGCTTGGCAATGTGCTTCCAAAAGGACATATTCTTGAAAACCCTATGGAGCACAGTTCTACTCTGACGTACAAGGAGTTGACATGAGTTAGAATCCACTCGATGGAAACTAACAGCAACCATTTGGCAATCCTACAAACAATTTATCTTTTATAACATAGCCTCACAAATAGCAATAGTGGTGAAACTATGAATTTTTGTGAATCTGTTATAGATAGGGAGTGCCTGGGTGGTACAAACGGTTTGCCCTTGACTACTAGTCAAAAGGTTGGCAGTTCAAACCTCAGAAGACAAGCTGGGTCGATCTGCTTCCAAAAGGTCACAGCCTTGAAAATCCTATTGAGCAGTTCTACTCTGTCTTTTCTAATCTTCATGGGCCAATACCATACTGTTTTTATTGTGATTGCTTTATAGTATGTTTAATATCTGGAAAAGTTACAGCCCCCTTTGCACTTTTTTAAAAGGGGTTTCCTGGCTATTCTTAATTGTTATTTTTTCATATGAACTTTAAAAGGAATTTGTATAACTCTAAAGAAAATAATTTTATTAGATAAGTGTTAAATGTATATATTAACTTAGTGTGAATTGTCATTCTTAAAATGTTCAGTAGTCTTATCTAAAAACAAGAAATGTCTTTCCATTAATTAGGTCAACTTTTGCGCATTTCACGAGTTGTTTAAAACACCTTTAAGCACTTTAAAGTTTCCCTATGAGGGACACAACACTGACCCAAGGCCCTCAAGTGGGTTGGACCATTCATTGTGAACCAGAGGGTATATATCCCGTCTATAGAGAGCAACACGACTGAGCTCCAGCAAAACATTGCCATGCAGGAAGCTGGCTCAGATTGTCCATCTTCCAATTTTTTAAGAGAAGCTGGAAATGTGGCCTTTTATGTAAAATCTCCCTTTTTTTTAATTTAATTTTTTTTATTGTACTTTTGATGAGGGTTTACAAAGCAAATAGTTTCTCATTAAACAGTTAGTACACATATTGCTTTATGACATTGGTTAACAACCCTACGACATGTCAGCACTCTCCCTTCTCAACCTTGGGTTCCCTATCAACAGCTTTCCTGTCCCCTCCTGCCTTCTAGTCCTTGCCCCTGGGCTGGTGTGCCCCTTTAGTCTCTTTTTGTCTTATGGGTCTGTCTAATCTTTGGCTAAAAGGTGAACCTCAGGAGTGGGATATCCAGGGGCCATACTCTCAGAGTTTCCCCAATCTCTGTCAGGCCAGTAAGTCTGGTCTTTTTTTGTGAATTAGAATTTTGTTATACTTTTTTCTCCAGCTCTGTCCGAGACCCTCTGTTGTGATCCCTGTCAGAGCAGTCAGTGGTGGTAGCCAGGCACCATCAAGGTGTACTGGACTCAGTCTGGTGGAGGCTGTGGTAGTTGTGGCCTATTAGTCCTCTGGACTAATCTTTCCCTTGTATCTTGTTTTCTTCATTCTCCCTTGCTCCCAAAGGGATGAGACCAGTGGAGTATCTTAGATGGCTGCTCACAGGCTTTTAAGACCCAGACACTACTCACCAAGGTAGAATATAGAACATTTTCTTTATAAACGGTGTTACGCCAACTGAGCTAGATATTCCCTGAGACCATGGTCTCCACAGCCCTCTGCCCAGCAATTCGGTCCCTCAAGGAGTTTGGATGTGTCTATGGAGCTTCCATGATCTTGCCTTGTATTCGTTGTGCTGGCTTCCCCAGTATTGTGCACTGTCTTACCCTTCACCAAAGTTACCACTTATTTATTGTTTATTTAGTGTTCCCCTCCCGCACCCCTCCCCTCCCTCATAACCATCAAAGGAAATCTCCCATTTTTTAATGTTAGCAGTAAGTTCTTTTGTATCAATCATTGTGTAAGTCCCTGACACTCAGGCTGCCTATTTGCAGAATATGGGTTTAAACAGCGCCCCCCTTTTTTTTTAAGTGCCCTTTAATTCTTTATTTTCTAATAATGGCATTATTGATATATAATTCACATATCTTGCAATTCAGCTATTTTGTGTACAATTCAGTGGTTTTTAGTATATTCACAGAATTGTTCAATGATCACCACAATCAATTTTAAAATACTTCTTCACCCTAGAAAGAATCCTTGTACTCATTAGCAATCCTTCCCCATTTCACCTCCTTTGCCCTCACTGTCCTGTCCTAGATAACTACTAATCTACTTTCTGTCTCTATAATATATATATTTATTGATGTGATTAATATGCTTGGACTCAGTTCAAGTTTTGTTGTATTAAACTCTATTTGCTGTGTCTTTCACTGTATACTGTTTTGTTTTTTAAAATTTGTTTTATATAACTTCATTTTTGAACTCTTGCTATATATATTTTTGTTTTTATAGTTACATTTGTACTAATATCTTTTTTTTTTTTTTTTGTTTTTTTCTTAGGCTTCTTCATGTGGTTTTCCATTTTAAAAAGAGCTCTCTTGACTTTATCATCGTTAAAGCAATTAAAGAGTTTATTCTTCTTTTCCCTTTATTTCTTTGCCTCGCATTTTAAAGTTGTATTATTTATGCTTTGTCACAGTATACAACATTTACATACTATTCTTCTACCTCATCACCACCTTTGTTTCATATCTATAGTCTTTTATATATAGTTAAATAATTTCAATGTTCACCATTGCCAAACTTTTGCCAAAGTTTCTCAGTCATTTTTAGGTGACTGAAACTTGTCCTTAGGTAGTGCTCTTTAGCACGATATTTTCTTAATCTTTGCATGTTTAAAACTGTTTTTCTTTAACCTTGATAAATATAAAAATTGTTTGCTCATACTTTCCTGGCATAAGTGACTTACTTCACTTTTATCTTGCTTTGTATGTTCCTATTAAGAAATTTGATGCCACTCTTTTTTTTCTTTTCCTTTGCTTTGTAAGTAGCTTGATCTTTTTGTCTGGAGGCCCAGAAGTTTATCTTTAATGTTTAAAGTCTATGTAAGATGTTTTACAGTTGACCATTGTGTGACAGTTTCATAAGATTCATAGTAAGCCCTTTCACTATGTTGATTCAGGCCTTCTTTTATTTTGGAAAATTTAGAAAAGTTTTTCTGAATTTACTTTTTAAAGAAGATTTGTTCTTTTTTTTTAAATTTCTTATTCAGGGTCTCAAGTTATACAAATGCTGCATATATTTTATATATCTATTACTTTCTAATACTTGTTGGTTTTTTTTTTTCTTTATTGTTGGCAAGCAAGTCTCATGGTGTTTCTACATGTTTTGTGACATATTTTGTTTAGGATTATCTTTTCAAGGATACATGCATAGCAAACCTTTCGGAAGCTAGAGATAGTGATTTCCCCCAGTTCAACGGGAAGATTTTTATCCTTACCAGTATAATCAAGATAATGTCCCCCTGCGAGACAAAGGTTAAGGCATGTTTGCTAGCAACTTTCTTAAAAAAGCAGGAGTTTCCTAAGCTCAGGATTCCTCAGCTGTGACATATATTCACTCTGTTCATAGCATTTCACCTGGATCCCCTTTGGCTGGTCCTACTCCACCCCCATGGGCTTTGCTGGGCAAAAGGTACCGATATAAACATGAAACTCATGTTCCCTGCTGTGTCATGAGTAATAAACTCTCTAAATCCATTTGGGTTCATTATTTCCATACCAACCAAATTTATGGAAGTGTAGCCAGCCAACCTAATACCTGCAATAGTCCCTAATACTTAGGTCCTACTTGACAACTTGACCTCTCAGTGATCCATTCATCATTAATGCCTATCATCTATGTTAAAAAAGCCAAGCCAAACCAAACCCACTGCCATTGAGTCAATTTCAACCCATAGCAATTCTATAAGACAGAGTAGAACTGCCCCATAGGATTTCTAAGGCTGTAAATCTTCATGGAAGCAGACTGCCACATCTTTCTCCCATGGAGCAACTGCTGGGTTCAAACTGCCAGCCTTTTGGTTAGCAGCCGAGCACTTAACTGCTGCGCCATCAGGACTCCTTCTCTGTGTTACTTACTGTATTTGGTCATATGTGTTCTCCCTTGGGCATCTTATAATTTAGTCTTTAAATGTGAGATGGTATGGGCTTTTTCTTTAATAATTTTCCTGAGTTCTTTTAGCTCCCATTTCACACCTCCTTTTGTTTGTCCATTTTTATTTTGAATTTTTAAATTTCTGATTCATAATGTTCTTACATATTTGCATTGTTTGTTGAATTATTTTAATTCATGTTTTGTGGCTATTTTACAGTTTCCTTTTGCTTGGTGGCTGGATTTTATTTCATTTATTTATGTATTTTTGCTTTGTTCTCCTCTGCCAGATTACTTTTTCTCATTTTATATTTTTCTCCCCTTTACAGTAACTTTATATGGATGCTGGTTACTATTTTATTGCTATTGCTGTTGTTCATGTTTATTTGTAATGGGAATTCCTGGACTAGCAATAGCAGGTGATTTGTCTTATGGGAGAAGGAGAGGATTGAGAGGCTTTTGTAGCTCAAAAGCTAAGTGAAGTTTTGTTTCTTTAATAGTGCTTTTTTTTTTGGGGGGGTCATCTTCTGATTTCTTAGATACTTTCTTGCTTCAAGAGGGCCTTTATCTTCACTTGATTTGTTTTTCCCTTACCCATCTGCTTGTCTAGGGAATGCCTCTTCCTTTCAAGGTGCCTCCCTCTTTTGCAGAAGCACTCTTTTCAAGCCCCTTTCTTTATGCTTTCAGGTAATCCAGTGCTCTGTTTGCACTGATCCAGCAGACCTCAGCTCTCTGTCAGCGTTTCCCATTCAGAGTAGCTCTATCTTCTCTGGGAGGTAGGGTGTCTTAAGTGCCATAGTTTAAGTTAAACATACTCCATCACCTATAAGACACACAACACTCTCCTTTCTTTCATGCAGTCCCCACCAGACTCCGTTCTGGTGTGAGCCCCAGAGCTGAGTCTGCTGATCTCAGGCATTACCTTTTATATAAATTAAAACTGGAAATCTACTCAGTATACTAGTTACATTGTGGGCATGTCCTCTGAGTGATTTTTTTGATCTATATGATTTTTAGGAGGAGATAATAGAGATGTTTTAATTTATCTTACAAGAACTCTTAACTTCTATTTTTTTAAAAATGTTAATCTCTAAACCAGTGGCATACTAATAGTATTCCTTCCTTCCCATGCTCTTAATAGATTATTAGTACTTGGAGGATGAAACCTGGAAATCCTTAAAACACTGTTCTCAATAGCCATTACTCATTGGTCAGAGATAATACTAAACAAAAAAACTTCACCTTTCCTGTCCTAGGCCAATGTTGGACTCTTTAGACTCAAAATTGTTATTGTTAGCTGCTGTTGAGTCAGCCTCCAACTCATGGCAACTCCATGCACAATGGAACAAAACACTGCCTGGTCCTGTGCCAAGGTAATGATTGGTTGGCAATCAGACCATTGTGATCCATAGGGTTTTCATTGACTGATTTTTGGAAGTAGTTCACTAGACTTTTCTTCCTGGTCAGTCTTAGTCTGGAAGCTCTGCTGAAACCTGTTCAGCATCAAAGCAACGTGCAAGCCTCCACTGACAGATAGGTGTCTCTGCATGAAGTGAATTAGCTCTGAATTGTGTGTGGGTCTGTGGCATAGAAGGAGAACTGAGCCACCAATGCCTCATGGATTCAAAATTCATGGCTGCTAAATCTTAGCTGGCTGTTGTCAATGAAAATAAAAATATTTTAAACATTATTATCAAAATAATATATGCATACAACTAAAAGCATAATACAGAAGGGATTAAAATGCAAAGCAGTAATAACTTGTTCCATCCCTCCTCACCCCCACCCCCATTCCATCCTTCAGAGGTGATCATGTTTAATGGTTTCTAATTTTAGTTTAGCTTGTATTTATAATCTTACATAAAATAATATACAATACTATTATTTTCTGATTTATTAACTTTATCTACAGAATTTTTGCTATAATAAGTGAGCATTTAGCTTTCTTATGCCCCCACCCATCTCTTCTCCTGTCTTTTTACCCAGTATAAATATATTGCTTTTTTTTTTTTTTTGGTTTGCTTGTGTATTGCTTATCTTTGCAGCTTTAAATAACAAGTCTAAGCTTATGTTTACTCGTTCCTCTGTCTTTCCCCCTTCCCTTTCTAACTTGGTTTCAATACACGTTTACTTGTACATTACCAAGGTTATGTTCTGGAAATGCAGCATAGTTAAGTGGTTCAAGCACATGAACTTTGTAGGCAGACCACCTGGCTCAAATCCCAGCTCCAGCACTTACTAGCTATGAAACCTTGGGCAAGTTACTTAACCTCTCTCTGCCTCAGTTTTCTTATCTGTAAAATGAGGGCATAATTGTACTTATTATTTTGGGAGAGTTTAAATATAATGTGTTTAGAATATTGCCAAGCACATTGTGTTATACAATGTTTATTAGATAATTAAATAGAATAAACCATACTTAAATCTGACGTGCTATCAATAGTAGTGTTTCCTCAACTTTATTTATTCCTGTTACCACCATCACAGTTTTTTGCTTTACCCACATAACTGTGCTATTGTTTACTTAATCCCTTCTTAATCTCTGATTATTCTTGTTTTACTGTGTCTTTCTCATGTTTCGTGTTTTAGTATTTTCTAAGGGTTTGAACTAGTGTGTGTTTGTTTTGTTTTTTAAGTTTTTTCCTCCATTAGTCAATTTATGTCTGTTTTTTCTCAAATTTCTGTTAATATTTGGTTGCTATTCATATTTAAGAATGAGTAAATAAAGAGGTTGACTGAGAGATCTGTGAATATTAATAATGTTTGTTATAACATAGCAAATGGTCTGAGAGTGAACTGCCAAGAGTTGGTCATTAGTTTGTGGTGTTGCAGCTCCCTCACATGCCAGAATGTTGTAGATTGTGGATTTTACTCTGGGTCCTCTGGGTCACCAATAACTATACTAGCTTCCATAGGTTTCCTGACAGTTCACTCAGTGTCTTTAGAGAAAAAGATTCTTATTTAAAAAAGAAATATATGCATGGGGGATTGAAAGATCTACTTGTATATTCATTATTTTGAAATAGAGAAAGTTTGGGAATTTTTTGTTCCACCTGCACATCTTGTTACTCCCCTAACTTTCAATCCTGCTTCTCACTCCTATTCTTGAAAGTACTTCCTCTCCAAGTGCAGAAACTCTCTAGGATTCTAGAGGATGCCTTTCTCCCTTCATTCTCCAGTTTCAGCGTCCCTTGCTATGTATAATCAGCAGCAGCACTTCATCAGCTTTCCTTCTTATAGGTATATGGTGGTCCCTCTCCCAGTCTTCTTCCTCTGTTTATAATCTTTCTGATGGAGTCTTAGGAAAATAGGATAGGAGATAAAATAATATATTCTATTTTCAAGTGGAGGTCTTCATTATAAAATTTTAAAGGATATCAGGCGTTAAACTGTATTAAATTCAGATGTTTTTCTCTCTATCGTAAAATAAATATTTGTTGAATGAAAGAATGACTGGATAAATTAAAATGCATAAATTAATCTGATTGTAAAGCTATATGCATGCAAAAACTGAGGTTATTTGAGAGCTCTCTTGAAATTTGAATCTCTTGTGTCTTCTCCATCCTAATTTCACTGCTTTATTGCCCATCTTCATCACTTACTTCATAACATAGATTATTGAGGTAATCTTTTAACTGTCCTGCTTTCATCCAGTCTCACCTTTCTTTAATCTGTCCTCAGCTAGATGCTTTGGTGGACAGTCTAAAATGCAAATTCTTTTAACTTTAAGGTACTGCCTTGCACATTCCTTTCCCTCTGACCAATATGCTATTTTCTATCTTGTTTCTGGGGGATGTTTACTCACTATTCAAAATCTGCTCCCTATAAGGAAAGATTTATAGGGAAGGAACTCTGTAAATCTGCACCAAATAAATCACCCTTTTCCTTAGCTGTCTGCTAGTTTTGTACATTCTATGACTTCGATTGTACTTTTTTTGTGACTATTTTATATTATATCTTTCTCCACTACTGTTTTCATCAGCATATCCTTTTCTGCACCTTTGGAGTTAACACATTCATTCAGCTGACATTTTTCTTTCCTACTAATGACTTTGGATTTGCTGTACTTATGGGCCTTATTGGGGAGAAATGGTGTTAGATTATGTTATTATATAGTTATTACTAGTAAAATCAAGGTTTTTACTTTCCTGTACTCTCCTTTTAGCTGTTTGGAAAACCAGCTGCATGGGGGTATACATTTCCTTCTAGAATGCTGAACTAAGGGTATCTGAGTTCACCTGAGTTCTCTCTGCTACTCAGCTGTTTGACATTAAGATTCTGTTACAAAGAGCATCAGCCCTGATCTGAGGCATGAATAGATAATACTCATAGTTCATTGCTTATAGGAGGGCATGTGTTTTTGATATGTGTTTATGCTCCGTATTCCATTACCTCTTGTTTTTTGTTTTTGATAGCAAATAAATTTTCATAAACAAGAAGACAGGCGTGGTTGAAGCTATTGTTTATCTATAGTGTTTATGCATTATAGGGAGTCATAACCAATATCTTAGGGCCATTTTATAGTTTACTTAACCATAAGATAACACATTAAGCAGATAATGAAAGAATAACATATTGGATGCTTTGAATAGATTTTTTTCATACTTTTGATTGCGCAATGAAGCTTCATTTACTAGACTAGCAAATAACTGATGCCTTAGAACTTAATAAATTTAGTTTGTTTATTCTTTCTACAGGTTGACACTTTGAATAGTTTGTTCACAAAAATATGATTTATATATTGGAAAAAAATCCATCCAGATTTCTCAATTCTCATTTCTTTGCTTATGATACCAGTTTGCCAGTTGCTGTTAAGTCAATTCCAACGCATGGCGACCCCGTGTGTGTCACAGTAGAACCGTGCTGTATAGGGTTTTCAATGGCTGATTTTTCAGAAGTAGATCACCAGGCCTTTCTTCTGAGGGACTTCTGGGTAGATTAAAACCTCCAACCTTTTGGTTAGCAGCGGGGTGTCTTAACTGCTTGCACCACTCAGGGACTCCTTGCTTATGCTATTACCTTTATTTTACTTGTAGAAAAAAATCTTTTAAGTGTAGAATCAGCCTATATAAACTCAACCTACCAAGTATCTAACATTTCAGAGTGCTACATGATATGTTAGCCAAATTTATTTTATCAGTGGCGATCTTGTACCTATGTATAGTTCATGGAATATTAATAAATACAGTTCTTCATGAATTAATCTTTATTTTCAGATCTTGATTCTTCACAGAGTAGTCAGTCTACCAGTTACTCTCCAAGGCAAACAGATAGTTATTTCAGTTCTAGTTCAGAGATGGTAAGTTATACTGTTTTTGCTTCTTAATATATGCTCTACTAATGTAATTATTTGTATGTCTTAGTTTACCTTTATATTGTGAAAATTGAAATGGCATTTTATGTACTGAAGAGGAATGCTATATTTCTGATAAATCACCCGATTTAAGTGGAATGCTCTTTCATTTACTCTTCCATCTCTATCCAATGTGCCATTTGTTTTTAACTCATCATCCAAACTCTTTTTGCTCAGACATCAATGACTTCTATGTATCTAAATTCACTGGATACTTTTCAGTCCTTATCTTCTGGTTATCAACAGAGTGCTTAACCACTGCACCACCAGGGCTCCTTAAATAATATTGTTAGAAATGATTATTTTCTCTTCTTTGAAAACGTTTTCTTCTCTTTGCTTTTATGGTAACACACTATCTTGGTTTTCTTTATACTTCTCTGATTGCTACTTCATATCTTTGCTCACTTCTCCTTTACTCTTCCTGCCATAAAAATGTTAGAATATTTAGTGTCTGTCACAAGAGCTGCTTCTTCTGTTAACCTATAATCTAAACCCTTTATAATGTTGTACATTCCAATGACTTTATATTCTCTCTGCAGGATGGCAGTCCCAAATCTATGACTAGCCTCGAACCTTATCTAGATATTCAATTTCCTATGAGAAATAACTTTTTGAATATTTCAAAAAAAAATTTCTGAGGCAGGGCCAAGATGGCAGAGTAGTCATACTCTTCTGGTGGTCCCTCTGACAACAAAGACCCGAAAAACAAGTGAATCGATTATATATGACAGTCTAGGAGCCCTGAACATCAAAGGCAAAGTTGAGGAATCGGACTGAGTGGCAGGGGGAGGGAGAGATGGTTCGGAAGCAACGAGGAGTTGCCAGACCTGACCCAATGAGAGCCTGAGCCCTTTAGGCCAGATCAGTGTGGTACGCGGAGAGGCAGGTGAGCAGCAGTGCTCAGGAGGCGATTTCCACAACAGGAGAGACCCAGAAGCAGAGAGTCTACCTGGCCATCCAGAACTAGTGAGAAGCAGCCCTCAGTTGGTGAAAGATAAGTACTTGCATCTGGCCTACCACACAGATCAAAAACACCTCCTTTTGGGAAAAACCTCTCTCCCCTTTACTTCCCTGCTCCTTGCTCTACACTGAGTCTGGGACAGGCTTCAGCAATTGCTGAATCCCCAGGGCTGGAAGTAGGACCCCTCACATGCCCTGAGCCATTCTCCCGGCCTTGGAGAGGGAACAAATTAACAAACAGGAAAAAATAATCTGCTGGCTCCCCTAACTTAGGAACTCAGGGTAGGCACAGCTCCTTTGCCTAGGCACAGGCATAAGGGGTCTGCAGACTTTGAGTGCTTTTCCCCCTGCATAGACTTGTGTGGGCCCATTTGAACAGTGTAGGCCCTCATTACCACAGTACACAGGGTATATACATGAAGTCTAACTTCAACTGTTTCAGCTGTCAAGTGGCAGATTCCTGACGTTTGACACTGCACTGCCTATTAAGCAGGGTCTTTACCTACCCACATCAGGGGCCTAAAGACTGGTGGCTCCACCCACAACACCTAGCTACCTGCAACAGGGGCCCGAGAATAAGTGATGCCTCCGAGTCCTTACACCCAACAGCATTGGGTGCTGATAATCCGCCTGCAAAACCCATCCACCTAAGCACCCTAGGCAACGGGGACACACTTTCCACCTGGAACATGGGGGCAGCTGTCAGCCCCATGCCTTGCTCAGCATGTGTCCCACTGCTGCATCCAGATGACTGTCACTACACCAATCATCCATGCCTGTCTAGGACTGTAGGTTAGAGCCTGAACCACACACTTGGTGGCCGACTGCCTGGACATCTGAGCTGAATCCATACAGGAGGAGTGGGCGAACTCCTGGGCTCACATACTTAGTGGCAGGACTCACCACCTGGTGGTAGGACGTTGGAGCTTCAGGGGTGCCGGTAATCGGACTGGCTCACACGAGCAGTCTATCTGGGCATATCAATATGAGACAAAACAAGAAGATAGAACACAGTAAGAAAGTGTAAAATAAGTAAATATAATAACTTATTGACGGCTCAAAGATAACAGTCAATATCAAATCACATAAAGAGGCAGAACATGACGGCTTCAGCAAGCTCCCAAAATAAAGAATCAAGGAATTTTCCAGAGGAAGAGAATTTCTTGGAATTACCAGAGGCAGAATACAAAAGATTAATATACAGAACTCTTCAAGAGAGCAGGAAGGAGATCTGGCAAAATACAGACCTAGCAATAGAGGAACTTAAGATTAGAGAAGGGGATAACAACAGATTTAACAGGCTGCAAGAATCCATAGGGAGACAGCAATCAGAAATCCAGAAGATTAAAAATAACATTTCAGAAGTAGACAACTCAATAGAAAGTCATAGGAGCAGAAATGAGGCAATGGAAGTCAGAAATAGTGAGACTAAAGATAAAGCACTTGACACCAACTTATTTGAGGAAAAATCAGATAAAAGGATTTAAAAAATGAAGAAACCCTAAGAATTATGTGGGATTCTATCAAGACGAATAACTTACAAGTGATTGGAGTACCAGAATGGGGGTGGGGGGAATAACAAAAAATTCAGAGAGAATTGTTGAAGATCTGTTGGCAGAAAACATCCCTGATATCATGAAAGATGAGAAGATATCTATCCAAGATGCTCATTGAACCCCACAAAACGTAGATCCCAAAAGAAAGTCAATAAGATATAATGAAACTTGCCAAAATCAAAGATAAAGAGAGAATTTTATGAGTGGCTAGGGATAAACGAAAAGTCATCTACAAAGGTGAGTCAATAAGAATAAGCTCTGACTACTCAGCAGAAACCATACAGGCAAGAAGGCAATGGGATGACATATATAAAGCCTTGAAGGAAAAAAATTGCCAGCCAAGAATTATATATGCAGCAAAACTGTCTCTCAAATATGATAGCAAAATTAGGGC
Organism: Trichechus manatus latirostris; assembly: GCF_000243295.1. NCBI lineage: Eukaryota > Metazoa > Chordata > Mammalia > Sirenia > Trichechidae > Trichechus > Trichechus manatus. The sequence continues at coordinate 1,397,462 of NW_004444221.1, forward strand.
ATTTCCACATAAACAGAAGTTTAGGGAATTTGCAAAAACCATACCAAAATTACAGGAAATACTAAAGGGAGTCCTCCAGTTAGAAAATCAATAACATCAGTTAACAACCCAAGACTAGAACACAGGACAGAGCAACCAGATATCAACCCAGATAGAGAAGTCACAAAAGTAAATCAAAGCTAGAACACTGAAAATA
>NW_004444221.1:1398180-1411827 GCF_000243295.1 Trichechus manatus latirostris
AGAAAACCCCAAAGAATCCACAAGAAAACTACTGGAACTAATAGAAGATTTCAGCAAAGTTTCAGGATACAAGACAAGCATACAAAAATCAGTTGGATTCCTTTACACCAACAAAGAGAACCTCAAAGAGGACATTACCAAATCAATACCATTTACAGTAGCCCCCAAGAAGATAAAATACTTAGGAATAAATCTAACCAGAGACAGAAAAGACTTATACAGTGAGAACTACAAGACACTACTGCAAGAAACCAAAAGAGACCTGCATAAGTGGGAAAACATACCTTGCTCATGGATAGGAATTGTGAAAATGTCAGTTCTACCCAAAGCGATCTACAGATACAATGCTTTGCCAATCCAAATTCCAACAGCATTTTTTAATGAGATGGAGAAACAAATTACCAACTTCATATGGAAAGGGAAGAGGCCCTGGATAAGTAAAGCATTACCCGAGAAAAAGAACAAAATGGGAGGCCTCAGACTTCCTCATTTTAGAAACTGTTATACCGCCATGGTAGTCAAAACAGCCTAATACTGGTACAACAACAGATACATAGACCAATGGAACAGAATTGAGAATCCAGACATAAATTCATCCACGTATGAGCAGCTGATATTTGACAAGGGCCCAAAGTCCGTTAATTAGGGAAAAGACAGTCTCTTTAACAAATGATGCTAGCATAACTGTATATCCGTCTGCAAAAAACTGAAACAAGACCCATACCTCACACCATGCACAAAAACTAACTCAAAATGGATCAAAGACCTAAATGTAAAATTCAAAACAATAGAGATCATGGAAGACAAAATAGGGACAATGCTAGGAGCCCTAACAAATGGCATAAACAGAATACAAACCATAAGTAACAATGGAGAAACATCAGCAGAGAAACTAGATAACTTTTGAGCTCCTGAAAATCAAACACTTATGCTCACAAAAGACTTCACCGAAAGAGTAAGAATACATCGTACAGCCTGGGAAAAAAATTTTGGCTATGACAAATCCAATCAGTGTCTAATCTCTAAAATCTATAAGATACTGCAAAACCTCAACAACAAAAAGACAACCCAATTAAAAAATGGGCAAATGATATGAACAGGCACTTTGCCAAAGAAGACATTCAGGTGGCTAACAGACACATGAAGAAATGCTCACAATCATTAGCCATTAGAGAAACGCAAATCAAAACTACAATGAGATACCATCTCACCCCAACGAGGCTAGCATTAATCCAAAAAACACAAAATAATAAATGCTGGAGAGGTTGTGGAGAGACTGGAACAATTATACAGTGTTGGTGAGAAAGTAAAATGGTACAGCCACTTTGGAAATCAATTTGGCACTTCCTTAAAAAGCTAGAAATAGAAGTACCGTAGGATCCAGCAGTCCTGCTCCTTGGAATATATCCTAGAGAAATAGTTACATGCACACCCATGTTCATTGCAGCACTGTTCATGATAGCTAATGATGGAAACAACCTAGGTGCCCATCAGCAGACGAATGGGTAAACAAATTATGGTATATTCACACAATGGAATACTTACCACACAACAATAAAGAACAGTGATGAATCCGTGAAACATAACATGGAGGAAATCTGGAAGGCATTATGCTGAGTGAATTTCGTCAGTCACAGAAGGACAAATATTGTATAAGACCACTATTATAAGAACTCAAGAAAAGGTTTAAACAGAGATGAAAACATTCTTTGATAGTTATGAGGGTGGGGAAGGAGGGAGAGGGTTATTCACTAACTAGATAGTGAACAAGAATTATTTTAGGGGAAGGGAAAGACAGCACACACTACAGGGGAAGTCAGCACCCCTGGAGTAAACCAAAGTTAAGAATTTTCCTGAATACAACCAAACACTTCAAAGGACATAGTAGCAGGGGTAGGGGTCTGGGGACCATGATTTCAGGGGACATCTAGGTCAATTGACATAACAAAGTTTATTAAGAAAATGTTCTGCATCCTTCTTTGGTGAGTGGCGGCTGGGGTCTTAAAAGCTAGCAAGCGGCCATCTAAGATGCATCAATTCGTCCGAACTCACCTGGAGTAAAGGAGAATGAAGAACACCAAAGTCACAAGGAAAGTATTAGCCCAAAAGACAGAAAGGGCCACATAAACCAGAGACTGCATCAGCCTGAGACCACAAGAACTAGATGGTGCCCGGCTACCACCAATGACTGTCTTGACAGGGAACACAACACAGAGTCCCTGATGCAGCATGAGAAAAGTGGGGTGCAGAACTCAAATTCTAGTAAAAAGACAAGACTTAATGGTCTGACTGAGACGGGAGGAACCCCAGAAAGTATGCCCTCTGGAATCTGTCAACCCAGAACTAAAACCATTCCCAAGACCAGCTCTTCAGACAAAGATTAGATTGGACTATGGGACATAAAATGATACTAGTGAAGAGTGTGCTTCTTAGCGCAAGTAGATACATGAGACTGAATGGGCAGCTCCTGTCCACAGGTGAGATGAGAAGGCAGAGAGGGTCAGGAGCTGGTTGAATGGACACGGGAACAGGGTGGAAAGGAGGAGTGTGCTGTCACAGTATAGGAGAGCAATTAGAATCACATAACTATGTATAAATTTTGTATGAGTTGTCAACTTTCACTTAAAGTACAACAATAGTAAAAAAAAAAAAAAAAATTTCTCTCTCTTCTTATCTCAAACCAAACCCCCTGGTCTTCTCCTCAAGTCAGTTTTTCTCATATTTCCCATATTAGTAGATACCTTTCCATCCACCCAATTGCTCATGCCAGAAACTGAGTAGTCAACTTTGTCATTTCTTTCTCTGTCTCATTTGTCTCCCCCAGCTACTTTCAATCCATCACTGCATCATCCAAGCAATTCTGCCTCCAAAATAAATTGCAGATTTTTCTACTTAATCTGTGGTGTCAATACGCAAGTCTAAGGTAACATCATCTTGTTCTTGAACTTACATGTTTGTTTCCTAAGAGATGTCTCTATTTCCACTCTTGTCTCACTTTGTTCTCTAGTAGTCATTATGATCTTTTGAAAACAAAAATTGAATCATGTTGTTCACATGTTTAACTATTTAGTTGATTCCTACGTTACTTTAGAATCTAAACTCCTTACCATGGCTACAGGCCATGTGTAATCTGGCCCCTGGCTACATCCCTAATTTCTTCTAGTATTGTTCTGTCTTTCTCACTGTGCTGCACATATAGTGACATTTCACTTTCCTTGGAGTCAGTCCCTTTTCTGCTTTCCAGGGCTTTTATACATTTTGTTTCCTCTTCCTAGAATACTTTTAATATACTTTACTCTTATTATCCTCTAAGTTTCAGTTTAAATATGTTACTTCTTCAAAAAGTGCCTCTCTGCCTCCTCAATCTAAATTAGGCCCCTCTGTTATGCTTTCAGGAGCCCTGGTAGTGCAGAGGTTAAGAGATCAGCTGCTCACCATAAAGGTCAACAATTCGAATCCACCAGCCACTCCTTGGAAACCATATGGGGAAGTTATGCTCTGTCCTATAGGGTCGCTATGAGTCGGACTCTACTGGACGGCAACGAGTTTGGGTTTTTCATTTGGTTATGCTCTCAAAGGAGCCGTGGTGGCACAGTGGTTAAAGCGCTAGCCTGCTAACTAGAACATTGGTGGTTTGAACACACCAGCTTGGTCCTTGGGAGAAAGATGTGGCAGTCTGCTTCTGTAAACATTTATAACCTTGGAAACCCTATGTCGAGTTCTATTCTGTCCTCAAGGGTCACTGTGAGTTGGAATTGACTAGACAGCAATGGATTTGGTGTTATGCTCTCAAAGTGCCTCGTATTATTTCTTTATAACACTCTTCTCAATTTATAATTATACACATATGTGTATGATTATTTGATTAATGTCATTTACCCTCACTAGAATGTGTGCTCTAAGAAGACAGCAGCTGGGCCTGTTTCACTCACATTACAGATGCTCGATGAGTATCTCTTGAATAAATAAATGTATTGAGCTTACTTTCTCCAATTTGTGCCCAGCCAGTTTCAGTGCTATTTCTTGGACTTACTTTTGCTATTTAAGTGCTGATCAGCTGTGTTTTCTGCCCCATTTTAAGTTTTTTTTATACTTTGCTTTCTATTAATTTGAATAATCAGTACTTTTACATAAGATTTTAATAAAAGGAATATTTTATATAGTTCAGAGAAATTTTTCATGAGGTTGAGAAATTCAAGGTAACAAACTTCAATCTAGACCTATTAATGTTCTTAAAGGTTGACTTTTTAGATAATGCTTAGTTACTTATTGCTATTTAATTTTTTTTCATCTGTTTGATTTTCTGATAGCTAATAGTCACCTTAAGTATTTATATGTTATATCTTTCATGAGACCATGCCCATAAAAAGTATATAATAGGTATATTTTGAATGAGTGGGTCAATGACTGAATAATAGAACAAGTTATTTGTGTTAGCTATTCCTTTCAAAGGTATTACTTCTATTCTTTTTAGTGGTTAAAGAGCTCTTTTCTTCTGTGTGAAAGGTTAAGAGGTTGATATAGTCTATAATTAGGGGGACTAATAAAAGAAAAAAATCTTCTCTTTTTTTTAATCCCTTTTGAATTTCTAGAATAAAGATTATTATTATTGTTCTTGGTAAAAATCTATAACCTTCCAGGAGGTGGTAGATTATAGTTTGAAGATTCTTTGACAGTATACCTGCTTTGACTTATCATAGTCTCTTCTGTATTTAGAAGTTTTTTAGCATGATTTTTAAGAATGTCTGTTTTAAAGTGATTATGTGAAACTTTTACAGCAAAATTGTTAAATTTCTTTTAGCCATCTGAAGATGAAGATCAAATATTGCAGCAAAGTGAAGATTCAAATAGAAGAAGATTCATTAAAACCAAAGAAACAAGTAATAATGTTTATCTAAACACGATGTCAAAACTTCCAGATGATAGGAGTATTAAAAACAATGCCAGCATTCATAAACAGAATGAGATTTTTCACCGGTTCTCAATGAAAAATAATTCAGATCAGTTTCCACAGTCGCAATGTAACTCAGCATACATATTGCAAAACAAAACCAATAATGACTGCATTCTGCAGGCTGCAAAATGTGATGCATGGGTACAAACAGAGAGTGAACAAGCAATAAAAGAAAAATTAGATGCCGCCATACAGTGTGATATAATTTCAAAATGTAAATGTAGAAGTGATGTGGCTTCTCTTTGTAATACTGAAAGGTGCAGTGAAAATATTAAGGCAGACACCACTGGAGGGCAGGAAATCCTTAAGAACAACTAATATTCTAAAATCTCAGCCTGGGATTTTAGCATTTCACTTGACCTGTGAAGGCAATACTATTAGTTTAGAATTTCATTAACCTAATAAGGAATGAGAAAATTGTAGCTAAGCATAAGGTGAAAGAATTTAGAGGGTATATTTATGGTTTGTTTTAAAGTGTTTTAATATTATTACTTTATGCATTTAATCTTTTACATAGACATTTCTTTAATAGCTTTAGTATATCTTCAAGTTTTTAGGAAATTCTATATATGTAAATTTACCATTTATCATTCTTATGATGATTATTGTTTATGGGGATTAAAAATATGTTTGAGTGCTTCCTTCCTTACTGCATTTATTTTAAAATTTTGTGCAGTTGCATCTTTTAGCAAAAATGTTCTTCCAAGGTTTTAAGGCAGAAAGTAATACTAAATAATATCAAATATGTTTTGTTAACTACTTTATCTTTGTAATATGATACCCAAATAAAAAATTTATAGCCTTAATTTTTAGATAAAATATATTTTCTATTTTGTTTGAATAAAATTTTTTTGTTGATGCTTGTATTAATTCAGAGGAAAATGTTTCTCTTCAGTATTGAAAAATGTTTTAAAGCTTTTATAAAAGAATTGATTAAAAATTTAAAAAATTATTTAGGTTCACTAATTTTAATGTTAAGATTCTTTTCGTAAATATTGTATCAGTATGTCTCTTTTCTAAAATATAGGCTTTGTTTCCAACATAATGCTTTTTTTTTTGGTCAAGAAGATTTTAAATGTTGATACTCTAAAATTGACATTTGTATGGATATATTACAAAGTGCACAGCAGGGGGCATTCTGATATCTAACTAAACCAAAAATAAAATTGTTAGGGGTTTCTGTGTCTTTAAACAAAAAGATAATTAGATATTGCATTTTCACATATGCACATACCACTCAATAGTTTGTGTTACAGAGATGATCTGAAGCAGAACAATTTAGAAACACCAACAGCTACTTTATAAACAGTAGCAATCTTCAGATTTTTATCTAGTTTTAGGTGGTTGTTTTTGCTGCCTCAAAGACAGCACAGTTAGTTCTTAAACAATTTCCTGAAAGTGTAGTAATCATCTCATGAAAGGGGAATATAATTATCTGATGTACATTCATAGTTTTTCAGAAGGCCAGATTTTCATCCTCATATTACATGAAAGGTATTCCATCGTGGATTATCCTGAGCATTATTTTTACAAAAATCTGACTTCCTGTAACAGTGAAGACTGATGTATGGAAAAAGAAGACTCTAACTGCTGAAATTAGAATAAGATTGAGCTGTGAATCTTGGGTTGATTTCAAATATCAAATAAACGGATTTTTTCCAAATCAAAGTCTAGCAATATTGAAAGCAAATTCATTACAAAAGTCCACAGCTATTTCTCCTTTTATCAGTGCCACAGTATGACAGTTAAGCTCAGTAAGGTGAAGAAGACATCAGGACTTTTCTAATACAATGACTACACACCTTGGGAATAGGTAAGATAATTATTAAAGGAGATAAAAATATTTGGAAAGGAAATAGATTTACAAAATAAAATGGTATCTTAGATAATAGATTGTAAAATACTTCTCAAAATACCTACTGGTTTAGGTTTTCTCTTGGTGAAAACATTTCATGAAAAATAAAAAGCAATTGAAGTAAATGTAGCTTTCTTTTCATATTTGCTGTTTAAGATATATAAAACAAAGTAAATAATATTGAGTGTAAAGTAAACCTAGTTAAGTTCTATACAGGTGAGACAAAATGGAAGACTTAATAATGATTCTGCATACATTCGTAATGTACACTGCTAATCACAGTGACTCCAAATAAGATAGTATATATTGAATAATGGCTGCTGCTCTGCAATATTGAGCTAGAGTTGGTGTTTAATCGGATTTTCAAAACAGTACAATATTTTGGTCCTCGTCAACAACTCTAGGAAGATGCCATCTGTAATACCAGTTATTTTTAGAAATAGTCTCATGTAATTTACTTTTATAGCACTTATTACAATTTTAATTTAGTTGTGTAATTTCTTGGTTAATGTTTATTTTTCTCATGACACCATAGCAATGTAGCAGTGCCTTCCGTCGCCCCAAACATATCCTTGGCACTTTTCATTCTTGTGCATGCAAGCCTGATTTACAACTGCCAGCATCTGTGACTCTTTTTCTGAGGGTTTTCTCTTGGCTGCAGACACTTGTTCTGCCCGCATACAGGTAGGTTGGAAGTACCAAGGAATTAATGTTCCTTAAGAGCAGTCCTTTTAAGCAATGACTATCAGGAGTTGATGGATAAATACTCCAGTTCCCTTGCCTCTTAGACAGGATAACTCCCTCAGAAATATGTTCTATATGAGTGCTACACAAAGTATGGTCCACTTACCAGTAACATCAACGCTGTCATTGTCTGGGAGCTTATTAGAAATGCAAATTCTTGGAACCCACCCCCAAAACTACTGAATCAGAATTTCTAAGAGTGGAGCCTGGGAATCTGTGTTTAAACAGGTGATATTTATGTACTCTAAAGTTGGAGAAGAATTATTCTTCCATGGTTCTTCAGAAGGTTTAAGCTTCTGTTGTTTACAGTGGTTGCTTGCTTTATAAGGCAACTTTTATTAGCTTCCTTTCCTTTCTTCTCTCACTTCCCCACTTCTACATCAGTGTTTCTTGAGATCCCACCATAAGCAAACTATGCACTTGAATTCTTGTCTCATAGTTTGCTTGTGTGGGAACCCAAATTAAGACAGACAGGGATCATAGCAAATGGATGAATGAATTGTCTTTATAGGTGTAACTTAAATGTTAACTTTGCTATGCTTTCTAATTTTACAATTCTCTTGTCCCAGATTTCCATTTGTATCACCTGCCAGAAACTCAGTAAGTGGGTCTGGCAATAACAGTGTTTTAAGAGAAAATACATTTGTAGAAATAACTGGCAGCTTGGAGTAAAAAGAACAGAGACAGTATAATATGAAGGGAGGCTGTGATAACGCTGTGTGTCAGCTTGGCTGGGCCATGATTCTCAGTGGTCTGGCAGTTATGATGTAGTTTGGCAGTTGTATAGTGATGCAGTCATCTCCATGATGAGATTTGATATAATGTGATCACCTCCATGATGGGATTTGCTGTGAGTAGCCAGTTGAAAGGGAATTTCCTTGGGGGTGTGGCCTGCATCCAAATGTAAGTGGACTTTCTGGCAAGGCTTGTGGGCTTTGCTCACACTGGATCCTGCAGTTGGCTCCTGTTTGTCTGACCTCCAGTTCTTGGGACTTGAGCTAGCAGCTCACCTGCCGCCTTGCATGCTGATCTTGGGATTTGTTGGTCTTCACAGCCTGTGAGCCAGAGCCCCGCTGTCTGACTTGCTGATCTTGGGTTCCCCAGCCCGTCACTACATGAATCAGTAACAGCCTTCAGCCTGATCCACATTTCAGCGTCTACAGCTGTGTAAGACATTTCCTTACTATAAATCTCTATATGTGTGTATATATATGTATACAAGTATATAATGAAAAAAGAGGAAGACCCGCAATGAAATGGACTGACACAGTAGCTGCAACAATGGGCTCAAGCATAACAACTACTGTGAGGATGGCACAGGACCGGGCAATGTTTCATTCTGTTATACATAGGGTCACTATGAGTCAGAACCAACTTGATGGCACCTAACAACGTATGTATATTTATATGCTTTACTGATTTTCCTTCTCTAGAGAACCCAGCCTAAGACATTTGGTACCAGGAGTGGTTCTAGAGGAACAAAATTGTAAGGATGAATTTTCTAAATTGGTTTTCAAGTCTGGTTAGCCTTAAAGATGTTGATGACTCTGCTTCCAGTAGTAAAGAGGGCACTGCTAATCCATGGCATAAGGTGGCAATAGAAATACACAAAATATCACCACCAGCAGATCAGGTGTTGGTGAAAGGCGAGGCTCTGGGTGATTGCATGTTTGATATCTTTCTACAATTTTGTCATAATGAGAAATATAAGGAAGCTGGTTGGTTGGTCCCACTTTCACTAGACAAAGTGGTGAAAGAAAGAGATGAGCTCAGGGCTTCAGAGTCAAAGCTCAAGTGCAACATAAACAACCTCAAAGTTTCCACTTGTGCCTTGAAAGACTTATTTCTTGTAGTAACAGAGTTGATATTGCCAAAAACCAAACCCAGAATCTTATCATAAGAGTGGCTGAATTACAATTCCAACTGAATTTCCAAGCTTGAGTGGTATCTGAAGTTAAAGTGAGGTCATTGATTGAAAAGAAAAGGGATCCTAAAATTTGGGATAGGTACATATGGGCAGATAATCAGGAAGCTGGGGACACTGAGCCCCTAAATTCCATTGAATCATCCCTGCCAACAGAACCAGCCCTCTCCCATCTGAAAGATTACTCCATTTTTGTCTGTTAAACCACCTTCTCCAGTAAAAACATTAGCCTGTCCACCCCCATCTGATGAGATTAACCCAGCTGTATCTAAAGAGCCTTTGCCTGAGTCATTGCCTGGGACATCACCTAAGGCAGATGCTTTACAAGACAATGCTGAATGTTCTCAAAACACATCCCCACCACCCATTTTGGCTTCTAGACCTGTAACTAGACTTAAGTCACAGTGAGCCCCAAAAGATGAAGTACAAAGTGTGACCCAGGAGGGGGTACACTACACTCCAAAAGAACTTCTTGACTTATCTAATATGTACAAACAGAAACCTGGGGAATATATGTGGGAATGGCTATTAAGGGTGTGAGATAACGATGCAAGGAACATAAAGATGGATCAGTCTGAGTTTATTGATACGGGCCTACTAAGCAGATTCTTCATTCAGTGTTTTAGCTCAAGAAGTTAGGAAAAGATCTAATAGTTTATTTGGTTGGGTTGCTGAAGCATGGATTATGCAGTGGCCTACATTAAATCAAGTTGAAATACCAGACCTACTTTGGTATACTGTAGAAGAAGTATCCAAAGGCTTAGGGAAATTGGCATTTAAAGTGGATTTATCAGGTTAGACTCACAGACCCACACATGGAGTGCCCAGAGGACACACCTTTTACCACAATGGTGAGGAACATATTTATGAAGGGAGCTCCAGCATCCTTGAAGACTGCTGTGATTGCTATTTTATGTCAGATTTGACAGTGGAAACTGCCCTAACTACAGTGGGGCTGATTGGAGCCCATGGTGGTAGGGGCCAAGTGGCAGCACTCAATCAACAAAGACAAGGTGGGCATGGTTACCGTAATGGACAGCAGAGTGAAAGCAGTAATCAGAGTAGTCTGACTTGTATGGATTTATGGCATTGGCTACTTAGTCATTGTGTCCCTAGGAGTGAGATATAAATCTATTAAATATTTATTTGATCTGTATGAGTGGAAGAATTCTAGGTCAAGTGAACAGCAGTCTAACTCAAATAACCAGAATAGAGACTCACTGCCTCTCAGTCAGTTTCTAGACTTGAGCTAGTTTAAGGACCGACAACCGCTGGAATGAAGGGGAGGCCAGGTCCCCTTGAGGAAGGACCTCACTACACTGCCAAAAATTTATACTGTTAATCTTTCTGCTAGCCTTCCCCGAAGGGATCTATGGCCACTTACGAGAGTGACTGTTCACTGGGGAAAAGGAAATATCAGACTTTTTGGGGATTACAGGATACTGGCTCCAAACTGACAGTGATTCTAGGTAGGAGACCCAAAATGTCACTGTGGCCCACCATTCAGAGTGGGGGCATATGGAGCTCAGGTTATTAACAGAATCTTAGCTCATGTCTGTCTCACAGTAAGTCCAGTAGGTATCTGAACCCATCCTGTAGTGATTTTCCCTGTTCCAGAATGCATACTTGGAATAGGTATACTCAGCAGCTGGCAGAACCCCCACATTGGATCCCTGACAAATGGAGTGAGGGCTATTATGGTAGGAAAAGCCAAGTGGAAGCCATTAGAACTCCCCCTACCTAGGAAAATAGTAAACTAAAAGCAATACTACATTCCTGGAGGAATTGCAGAGATTACTGCCACCATGAAGGACTTGAAGGATGCAGAGGTGGTGATTCCTACCACATCCCCATTCAACTCGCCTATTTGGCCTGTGCAAAAAACAGATGGAGAATGATAGTAGATTATCAAAAACTTAACCAGGTGGTGACCACAATTGCAGCTGCTGTTCCAGGTGTAGTTTCGTTTCATTGCTTGAGCAAATTAATACATCTCCTTGTACCTGGTATGCAGCTGTTGACCTGGCTAATGCCTTTTTCTCCATACCTGTTTCAAAAGACCACCAGAAGCAGTTTGCTTTCAGCTGGCAAGGCCAAAAATACACCTTCAGTTTCCTACGTCAGGGCTATATCAACTCTCCAGTCCTATGGTATAATTTAGTCCGCAGGGACCTTGATTGCCTTTCACTTCCATGAGACATCACACTGGTCCATTATGTTGATGACATCATGCTGATTGGACCTAGTAAGGAAGAAGTGTCAATGACTCTGGACTTATAGGTAAAACATTTGCATGCTAAAGGGTGGGAAATTAATCCCACAAAAATTCAGGGGCCTTCCACCTCTGAAATTTCTAGGGGTCCAGTGGTGTGGGGCATGTTGAGACATTACTTCTGAAGTGAAGCATAAGTTATTGCATCTGGCTGCTCCCACAGCTAAAAAGGAGGCACAACGCCTAATGGGCCTCTTTGGATTTTGGAGGCAAGATACTCCTCTTTTGGGTGTACTACTGCAGCATATTTATCAGTAGACTCGAAAAGCTGCTAGTTTTGAGTGGGGCCCAGGACAACAGAAGGCTTTGCAACAGGTTCAGGCTGCTGTGCAAGTGGCTCTGCCACTTGGGCCACATGATCCGGTAGATCCAGTGGTGCTTGAAGTGTCAGTGGCAGATAGAGATGCTGTTTGGAGACCTTGACAGGCCCCTATTGGTGAATCACAGTGCAGACCCTTAGGATTTTGGAGCAAAGCCCTGCCCTCCTCTGCAGATAACTACTCTTCTTTCGAGAAACAGCTTTTGGCTCGTTACTGGGTCTTAGTAGAGACTGAATACTTAACCATGGGCCACTAAGTCATCTTGCAGCCTGAGCTGCCCATCATGAACTGGGTGTTGTCTGCCCACAGAGCCATAAAGCTGGATGAGCACAGCAGCACTCCATCATTAAATGGAAGCGGTATATATGAAATTGGGCTTGAGCAGGACCTGAAGGCACAAGTAAGTTGCATGAGAAGTGGCCTAAATGCCAATGGTCTCTGCTTCTGTCACATTACCTTCCATTTCCCACTCTGTACCTATGGCCTCATGGGGAGTTTCTAATGATCAGTTGACTGAGGAAGAGAAAACTCATTCCTGGTTTACAGATGGTTCTGCTGCACAATTGCAGGCACCACTTGAAAATAGACAGCAACAGCACTATAGCCCCTTTCTAGGACCTCCCTTAAGGATAGTGGTGAAGGGAAATCCTCCCAATGGGCAGAACTTCGAGAAGTGCACCTGATTGTTCACTTTGCTTGGAAGGAGAAATGATGAGATGTGTGATTGTATACTGATTCATGGGCTGTGGCCAATGGTTTGGCTGGATGGTCAGGGACTTAACTGGAAAATTGGAGACAGGGAGGTATGGGGAAGAGGTATGTGGATAGACCTCTCTGAATGGGCCAAAGAAGTGAAGATCTTTGTGTCTCGTGAATACTCACGAAAGGGTGACCTCAGCGGAGGAGGATTTTAACAATCAAGTGGATAGGATGATGTGTTCTGTGAAAACCAGTCATCCTCTTCCCGCAGCCACTCCCCGCCATTGCCCAGTGAGCACCTGAACAAAGTGGCCTTGGTGGCAGGGATGGAGATTATGCATGGGCTCAACAACATGAACTCTACTTACCAAGGCCAACTTGGCTGCAGCCACTGCTGAGTGCCTAATCTGCCAGCAGCAGAGACCACTGAGTCCCCACTATGGCACTGTTCCTCAAGGTGATCAGCCAGCAACCTAGTGACAGGTTGATTACATTGGAATACTTCCATCATGGAAAGGGCAGCATTTTTTTCTTACTGGAATAGACACTCTGGATACAGATTTGCCCTCCCTGCACTCAATGTTTTCTGCCAAGACTACCATCCATGGACTTACATAATGCCTTACCCACCATCATGGTAAGCCACACAGCATCACTTCTTCCTTTTCCGTATGAAGTTGATGATTTGTTTCTCCATCTCATTAAAAAATGCCATTGGAATTTGGATCAGGATTGCATTGTATCTGTAGATTGCTTTGGGTACAGTTGACATTTTCACAATGTCGAGTCTTCCTATCCATGAGCAAGGTATGTTTTTCCACTTATGCAGGTCTCTTTTGGTTTCTTGCAGTAGTGTCTTGTAGTTTTCATTGTATAGGT
>NW_004444221.1:1411927-1461012 GCF_000243295.1 Trichechus manatus latirostris
TATGTCATCCTATTGCCTTCTTGCCTGCATGGTTTCTGCTGAGTAGTCCGGGCTTATTCTTATTGACTCTCCTTTGTAGATGACTTTTTGTTTATCCCTAGCCACTCATAAAATTCTCTCTTTATCTTTGGTGTTGGTAAGTTTGGTCATAATATGTCTTGGTGACTTTCTTTTGGTATCTACCTTATGTGGCATTCGATGAGCATCTTGGATAGATATCTTCTCATCTTTCACGATATCAGGGAAGTTTTCTACCAACAAATATTCAACAATTCTCTCTGTATTTTCTGTTATGCTCCCCCAACCCCCGGTTCCGGTACTCCAGTCACTCGTAGGTTATTTGTCTTGATAGAACCCCACATAATTCTCATGGTTTCCTCATTTTCTTAATCCTTTTATCTGATTTTTCCTCAAATAAGTTGGTGTCAAGCACTTTATCTTCAATCTCGCTAATTCTGATGTCCATTTCCTCAATTCTGCTTCTATGACTTTCTATTGATTTGTCTAATTCTGACATTTTATTGTTAATATTCTGGATTTCTGATTGCTGTCTCTCTATGGATTCTCTCTTGCAGCCTGTTAAATTTGTCATTATGCTCTTCTCTAATCTTTTTAATTTCTTCTACTGTATGTTCTACGTTTTGCTTAATTTCCTTCCTAAGTTCTTGAAGAGTTCTGTATATTAACCTTTTGTGTTCTGCCTCCGGTAATTCCAAGAAGTTTTCCTCCCCTGGAAAATTTCTGGATTCTTTATTTTGAGAGTTAGCTGAAGCCATCATGGACTGCCTCTTTATGTGATTTGATATTGATTCTTGTCTCTGAGCCATCAATAAGTTATTGTATTTATTTATTTTATGTTTGCTTACTGTGTCCTAGCTTCTTGTTTTGTTTTGATGTGCCCAAATAGGCTGCTTGTGTGAGCTAGTTTGATTATTGGCACCTTTGAACCTCTAATGTCCTGTCACCAGGTGGTTAGATCTGTTACTAGGTATGTGAGCTCATGAGTCCGCCCACTCCTATATGGATTCAGCTCAGGTTCCCAGGTAGATAGCCACCAAGTGTGTGGCGCAGGCTGTCACCTACAGTCCTAGGCAGGCATGGGTGATTGGTGTAAGCACAGGCACCTGGCTGCAGCGGGAGGACAGACTCTGAGCAAGGCAGGGGGCTGACAGATGCCCCCGAGTGTCCAGGAGGGAGGCATGTCCCTGTTCCCTAGAGCGCGTAGGTGGGTGGGTTTTACAGCTGGACTGTGAGCACCCAGTGCTGTTGGCTGTAAGGACTGGGGAGCATCTCTTATTCTTGGGCCTGTATCGCAGGTGGCTAGGTGGTGTGGGTGGAGCCACCAGTCCTCAGGCCCCTGATGTCTGTAGGTGAAGACCCTGCTTAATGGGCAGAGCAGTGTCAAATGTCAAGAACCTGCCACTTCACAGCTGAAACAGTTGAAGGTAGACTTCAGGTATATACCCTGTTGTACTGCAGTAATGAGGGCCTATGCTGTTGAAGTGGGCCCACACTGGTCTATCCAAGGCACTCAAAGTCCATGGATCCCTTATGCCTGTGCCTAGGCAATGGAGATGTGCCTACCCTGAGTTCCAGGCTTAAGGGAGCTGGCAGTTTATTTTTTCCCCTGTTTGTTAATTTGTTCAGTCTCCAAGGCTGGGAGAATGGCTCAGGGCAAGTGATGGATCCTACTTCTGGTCCAGGGGACTTGGCAATTGCTGAAACTGGTCCAGGACCCAGTGCCGAGCAGGGAGCAGGGAGGTAAATGGGAGAGAGGTTTTTCCCTAAGTGGGGTGTTTTTGATCTGCGCAGTAGGCCGGATGCATGTTCTTATCTTTCACTGATCGAAGGCTGCTTCTCACTGGTTCCGGGTGGCCGAGTAGACTCTCTGCTTCTGGGTCTCTCCCAGTGCAGAATACCCCTCCCAAGCACCGCTGCTTGCCTGCCTCACTGGTCACCCATGAGCTGATCAGGCCTGAAGGGCTCAGGCTCTTGCTGGGTCAGGTCTAGCAACTCCTCACTGCTTCTGAACTGTCTCTCCCACCCACTGCCACTCAGTCTGGTTCCTCAACTTTGCCTTTGATATTTAGGGCTCCTAGATTGTCATATATAATTGATTCACTTGTTTTTTCGGGTCTTTGTTGTAATCGGGTCCACCAGAAGCGCCTGACTACTCCGCCATCTTGGCCCTGCCTCCCAGGGCATCTCTTAATACTACCATGTCCTGTGATTACAGTCAATGGAAAACTACAGCAACCCAATTCAGACATGACTACTAATGGCCCAGACCCTTCAGGAATGAGGGTTTTGGTCACCCCACCAGGCAAAGAAGCACAACTAGCTGAGATGCTTGCTGAGGGCTGAGGGAATACAGAATGGGTGGTAGAAGAAGGTAGTTCTAAATACCAATTACGACCAAGTGACCAGTTGCAGAAACGAGGACTATAATTTATAAGCATTTCTGCCTTGTATGTGTGCATCAAGTATTTTTGTTTTCTTATAAAATATAAGATGTAAACATGGCTAGTGTGTTTTCATTTATGTGTGTTAGTTGTATCATGTTAGGTGCAAGTATGACTTTATAATTGTCTTTATTCAGAGATTATGTGTGGTTTAAGGAGATAAATTGGAATCGACTCGACGTCAACAGGTTTGGTTTTTGATCTTTTAAGCAGATGTGTACAGGTGCCAAATTGACAAGAGGTAGATTGTGACGGTTAAGGTTATGTGTCAACCTGGCTGGGCCATGATACTCAGTGGTTTGGCAGTTATGATATAGTTTGGCAGTCATATAATGATGCGACTACCTCCATGATGAGATTTGGTATAATGTGATCACCTCCTTGATGGGATCGGCTGTGAGTAGCAAGTCAGTTGAAAGGGGATTTCCTTGGGGGTGTGGCCTGCATCCAATGTAAGTGGACTTTCTGACAAGGTTTGTGGGCTTTTGCTTGCACTGGATCCTGCAGCTGACTTCTGTTTGTCTGACCTCTGGTTCTTGGGACTTGAGCTAGCAGTTTACCTACCATCTTGGCTGCTGACCTTGGGATTCGTTGGTCTTTGCAGCCTGTGAGCCAGAGCCCTGTTGTCTGACTTGCTGATCTTCGGTTTGCCAGCCCCTGCAGCTATGTGAATCAGGAGAAGCCTCCAGCCTGATCCACATTCCAGCCTCTACAACCACTTGAGACATTTCCTTAATACAAATCTTTCTCTCTATATATATTTATATGCTTTACTGGTTTTGCTTCTTTAGAGAACCCAGCCTAAGACAGACGCCTTTGGACTTCTGAACTACCACTGGCAGAAAGTCAGCTGAGAAGACTTCTTACTTGAGTGTCCCGAGTCACTATGTAAAAAGTCTGACTTCTCTGAATTCTGCATACTGGGGAGGTTGAGTGGAGATACCACATAGACTTATAGAGGGACAGAGTCCCAAGGAGCCCCAAATATTCCAGCTCCTAGACTTTTGTGTCTTCCCAGTCCAGATGCCAGATGTGTGTCCAGCCAATGCTAAGTCGAATGGAAATGGGCTGTTTCTGATAGCCCTGCCCAGCCTGTGGATTTATGGTCAAAATATGTTGTTAGCCACTAAAAATATTAGAGTTTTTTTTTTTTTTACGTGCCTTATTCTCCTCACCATTTGTCTTTAAGAGCCAAAACCCTGTTTCATACTGCTTTCTCTTAATAAAATGTATATAGTCCAAAATGGTGCTTTTCACACTGTGGGTATTCAATAAATCCAGTTGGTGATATTAAAATGACTTGGAGCACAACCAGGAAGGCATGCACTTGGTTCTTTTAAAGCAGGTCCATTCTTTTAATATAATCGAATCACATCCCATTTCTCCCTTAAACCTCTGTTCTGGTTGTTTTGTTTACCTTAGTTACTTTCTGACTTGGCTATAGTCCTTAACACTAGTATCTCTTTCACTTTATCTTGACTTTGACTCCTTAACCTAACTTTTGCCTTATGGCCTGGTGATGATGATGCTAATAACTATTAACTATTGTCTTAGTCATCTAGTGCTGCTCCAACAGAAATACCACAAGTGGATGGCTTTACAAAGAGAAGTTTATTCTCTCACAGTCCAGTAGGCTACAAGTCCAAATTCAGGGCATTAGCTCTAGAAGGCTTTCTCTTTCTGTTCGCTCTGGAGAAACGTCCTTGTGATGCTTTAGTCTTCCCTTGGTCTGGGAGCTTCTCTGTGCAGGAACCTCAGGTCCAAAGGACGCGCTCTGCTCCCAGCACTGCTTTCTTAGTGTTATGAGGTTCCCATGTGTCTCTACTCGCTTCTCTCTTTTATATCTCAGAAGAGATTAGATTAAGACACTATCTAATCTTGTAGACGTCATCAGTATAACGTCATAGTGATAGAGTTTACAATATATAAGGAGATCGTGTATAACCTCAAATAGTTACAGAGTTTACAACACATATGGAAATCACATCAGATTACACAATCATACAGTACTGGGAATCATGACCTAGCCAAGTTGATACACACATTTTTTGGGGGACACAATTCAACCCATGACAGCTATTAAAATATATTAAGCTATATGTAAACTTTATACAGCCATTGCCTCTTTTGGAACAGTGCCTGGAACAGCACCTTGAACATACTAAATACTCAATACATTTGTTGATTGATCTTAACTATGTGACAGACACAGAAGTAACTTATATTCATTCCTCATTTAATCCTCATAACAATGTAGGTACGTTGTTACCATTTTACAGACAAGGAAATAGAGGTTTAAATAGAGGTGAAGTAACTTTCCAAAGTACACAGTCAGTAGTGGAGACAGATTTCAAGCCAAAGGTCTGTCTGACTGCCAAGCCCATGTTCTTAATGACTCTGCCTGTTTTTAGTAGTTGACTTCACCCATGTATTTGATTTGCTATGCAGCCATTGCTTCTCCAGAACTGATGTCTTCCTTGCCCCTGATTTTTATGTTGTTACATTCTACCCTGTGGCTCATATTTGGGGGTTCCTGGAAAGAATATACCATTGAAATGTGGTTAACTATGCACGTACAATTTTGAACTAAGGAGATATATTTCAGTTACACAAGGAATAAAAGTGTGCTGCCTTCATGGAAGATTTCTGAAGCCACTGCCCAAAAAAATTAAGACTTGTAAGAAAGAATGGAAAGACTTACAGTGATTCTTTTTTGGTGTTAGATTTCAATTAGGCATTTTAAACCTTGCTGATATACCAGTAAACATTGTGTTCTTTTAAGGTGAAATTTGGTCATATTGGGAGTCTTTTTCTTTTGCATGTTGGCATGAGAGCTAAATCTGTTGGCTACTACTGGCCATTTGGTCCTCAGCTTTTTGTGTCACTGAACGTGTTGTATGTGAACAATATTTGCCACGTATCTATGGTTTTAAGAGCTTCTATTGATATGTTATTTGTGAGTTAGAGGTGAATGCAGAAAAATTGGGAGAAATTAACAAGGTAGCTCAAAATAGCCATTACTAACATTTGAAAAATCAAAGTGCAATGAGTATAACAATAATTTTTTTTCTATCATAGCCTTAATTATACTGAAACTTTATTATGTTTGATATTGGTCAATTCTTATCTGTCTTTAATTTTAATAATTGATAATAGGAAACTACCTCATTTTAAATAAGATTATATCCAAAGGTTATTTCCCTGAACTGCTTTTACTTAGGAATCACTCCATCTGGCTTTACAGAAAATGACAGGAAAAATTATTAAGTGGAGCTTCCTAAACTATTTTATAAAGGCTCTGAGTAATGATTTATTTGTTCAATACCTTACAAAGGTGAGATATTTCAGTACATATCTTAATCTAGGAGTGTTTTCTGAATTTCACTATCCAAGTGAAACTCATTGCTATCAAGTTGATTCCAACAACTATCAGACATTGTACATTTTCAGATGTCATTGACATATACTGAGTAGATACGAAAAATGGAGTATGAAAAAGTCATCAAGTTGATATTTCTCTGGATCAATTTGTGGCACTGGCGCTCTTGATGCTGACAAAATTGAACATTTTTTTCTTTGCAATATGTAGAATAGTTTTTGCCGTGTTGTATGTAGTGCCTATAATAGTGTGTATCTTTCCATAGGAGGAACTCATTAAACTTTTGTTGAAGAAATGACTCAAGAGCTAATGTACAATAATACTTTAAAATGTAATGGCTTCCAGGTCCCACTATCTTTTTCCATAAGAGAAGAATTCAGGACCTTTTTGTTAGTGGATATATGTAATCTTCCTGGTCAAACTTGAAGAAGTTGGTAACAGTTATTCATATCAAGACTTTATTTTGAGTAGATTAGTCTGCCCTAAAGTCATATAAAAGTGACATAGTAGTGGAGACATCCTTAAAATTGATTAAATTTGTTTTTATTTACCATTTAGCCTAGTTAGATCACAGGAATAGGTTATGCAACATTATACAAGTTATTTAATATTCAGGATTTTCATAACCAACAATTTCCTTTCTGCTGTCATACCCAACCTATCCCCTTGTCATGGATTGAATTGTGTCCCCCAAAAATGTCTGTCAACTTGGCTAGGCCATGATTCCCTGTATTGTGTGATTGTCCACCATTTTGTCATCTGATGTGATTTTCCTACATGTTATAAATCCTATCTCTATGATGTTAATGAGGTGGGATTAGCAGCAGTTATGTTAATGAGGCAGGACTCAATCTACAAGATTAGGTTGTATCTTAAGTCAGTCTCTTTTGAGATATAAAAGAGAGAAGCGAACAGAGAGACATGGGCCTCATACCATCAGGAAAGCAAAGCCAGGAGAATAGTGCATCCTTTGGACCTGGGGTCCCTGTGCTGAAAACCCAACTGCGGAAGACTGATGACAAGCACCTTCCGCCAGAGCTGACAGAGAGAGAAAGCCTTCCCCTGGAGCTGGCACCCTGAATTTGGACTTCTAGCCTACCAGACTGTGAGACAGTATATATATGTTTGTTAAAGCCATCCATTTGTGGTATTTCTGTTATGGCAGCACTAGATAACTAAGACACCCCTTCTCATCCCATTACCATTTAATACCAATAACCAATATATACTCCACAAACATGTCATCTTTGGTCAATCACCACATAAAATATTGGTTTTGTGTTGAGCATTGCTGCCTGGAATTTGGATGGGTCTTGTGACTTACTTTTTGCCAACAGAATCTAGCAGATGTGACATCATGCCTATTCTGAGCTTAGCCTTTATGCTAGGTCTTTCATGCTTCTGCTTCCTTAGAACCCTGCTCAACTGCCATCTCGGCTTAGAACCCTTCTCAGCCTGGGCATGCCAGCTGAAGGGTGAGAGATGAGCTGTCCCAGCCAAGGCCACCTCAGACAGCCATTACTTAGCTGACCCAGCAGCTGACTTCATGGATTAGTGAACTCCACAAAGACAAGAAGAACCACCCAACTAAGTTCAGTTCAAATTGTCAACCTACCAGTAGCTAACTGATATACCAATTGATCAAAATCTTCCTAATGCTTTATAGTTTTTGGTAGCAGCATTTTTAATAAGTGAAAGTGCACGTAGGAAAGTGTATTTTAATTATGAAGCCTGTAATACCATTTGTATGGTATACACTACAACTTTTTTGGAAATTTTTTAGCAAGTTGATTTCATTTTGTCTGGCAAATTCCTAAAAGTGGAGTGATTAGGATTTAGAATATGCATAGGCTTTATTACTTTCCAAAAAAAGGTTTTATCAAACTATCATGCCACCAGAATGGAGTAAGTATCCATTTTCACTAAAATAATATGTTGTAATTTTTCAGTGTATTTTTTTGTCCGTATTATTATTATTTTTTTTTTAAATTTTGGGGCCACTTTACAAAGTATACGTGTATATTAAGATCTTCTTCGGTTTGCAACTTGGGATTACTTGCAAGGTTACTTTGTGGTCAGGAATATGAATAGGCAAGAGGTAATTAGTGAGGCCCCGTGCTTTGCTATATTAAAAGAGGTGATGGTTTCTAAAGATATAGCTGTCTTGGAGCTCAGGAACTTCCCTTCCTGTGAAAAATTCTCACAAGATTTCGGTGACTTCTGGTCATTTGCCAGGTAGGAAAAGGCCTCTGAAAATGTATAAAAAAAGTGTTGTCTTTATGCTGGCTGGAGTTTTTCAAACTGTATTTTACAGAGTTGAGGAAGCTTATTAGGATTCTGTGGGTCAATACATAAATGTAAATTTGGTTGTGTTTTTGAAAATTTATTTATCATTTTAGACTTTTAAGTCCTGATCCTTTCACATCTGCCTCCAAATTATACTGTTGGTTTTATCTGGTATGCTTTAGTTCCTAAATCCACCGCCAGTAATCCTTTAGGAAGAAACAGTATGAAAATGTTCAGGTAAAAGCAGTTACTACAATTTTATGTGATAAAGCACAATATAAAAAAGAAACAATAAAGGGTTGTAGCTAAAAATGACTTTTGCACAAATTGACCTGAATTTAAGTCCAGACTCTAGCAGCTGTGCTACTTAATACGAGATATTTTACTCCTGTGACTCAATTATTTCCTCATTGACAAAATAGGGGTAACATTAAAAACCCATTGCCATCAAATTAATTCCGACTTGTAACAACCATATAGGACAAAGTAAAACTGCCCCATAGGGTTTCCAAGAAGCAGCTGGTGGATTTGAACTGCCAACCTTTTGGTTAGAGTCGTAGCACTTAGCCTCTGGGCCAATGGTGCCTTTGTTATATGGGTTTTGTGAAGATTGAATGAGATGATGTATATAATGTGTCTGGCACATAACATGTGAGTTATTATTCTATAAAGAAAATGTAGAAATAGAATAATTTTTGATAAAACATGCAAATTCTACCCCACCTTACTATCCTAATATTTAATGACTTTTATTATTAGATTTTCCTACCTTTTAGAAGAAATCATAAGCAACAAATTTATCATCGAAATGTGTTTATGTGAATACAGATGTACTCATATACCATACAGAATTTGCTGTTTGATTAAAGAAGCTGTAATTTATGCAGAGGTTCATTTACAAATAAAGTTCTTTGATATTGGCATGGTGCCACGGTGCTATTTTAGTAATTTATTTCCAGCTCGGGAAAAACTTCCACTGCTCCTTTGCTAGCCATAGGAGCACCTGAGATGCATACATCCATTCACTCTTCGAGTTATTTATTGAGCACATACTATTTGCCAAGCAAGCGCTATGGCTGCTAACCAAAAGGTTGGCAGTTCAAATCCACCAGCCACTCCTTGGAAACCCTATGAAGCAGTTCTACTTTGTCCTATAGGGTCACTATGAGTTGGAATCGACTCAACGGCAATGGGTTTGGTTTTTGCATTAGGTGCTGGAGAGTCAGAAGTGGATAAAACAGACGAGTTTCCCGTTCTCATGCCGTGTATATTCTAGAGAGAGAAGCAGAAAAGAAATAAGAATCATTTTCAAATAGTGATAAATTCTATGAGGAAAATAAAACAGGGTGACACAATTGTGTATTGAAGTGGAGGGTGTGATTACATAGTGTAACCAAGGAGGACTCTCAGTAAGTACATGAGGTAGGAATAAGGCTTATTCCTGAGTACCTTGCATTTAACATATCTTTTTTTCTCTTTCTCTTTCCTCCCTCCCTCCCTCCCTCCTTCCTTCCTTCTTTCTTTCTTTCCTCTGTTTCTTTTAATGGCCAACTCACCTCCATGGCTCAAAGCCGGGGGACAGAAGCATGGTTTCCCGTCTTGACTCAGCAGCATTACAAACTGCTTCTAGGCCACAGTGGGCCCTTGGTGGGGTGTCTCCTTTCTAACCTACCCCATCCTTTCCCAGGCCTCTGGGAAAAGTTGTCACTCACACATAGTTGCTGGACGGGGACTTGGGGAGTGTGTGCTGGAGAGCTCTTGCTCAGTGCTCCTCTAAGGGAGAGGATAGCCCAGAAAGCTAGAGGTTCTGTCAGCAGTGTACCCTACCAGATCAGACTCCTGGGCACACTAAGACGAAAATCAACACAAATGGGGCCAGGTAGTTGAAGACGCTGTTCAAAGGTCAGTTCAGACTACCTTCTGCTCTGTCCTGGGCAAAAGAGGCATCTCTTTCCTGGAGGTTCCTCAAGCCAGTTGGCCACCTGTTTGGAGGGACTAGCCATCAAAGACCCTTTCCTTATGAATTGGGGAATGGGGCTTCTGGACGCTCTGAGGATTATTCTCCACTAGAGGGCGTCAGCTCACCTTCCCTGTCAGATACTCGCCATTCATGGAGTCCAGGTACTGCATGTGTTTCCTCACATATTCCACCAGCAATTCAAGCTGTCAAGGGTCTTCACATGTCTGGCTGAAGAAGGTTCTCCATAAGACAGCAGCCAGCCCATGATCATCTGAAAGGATCCTCTCATCATTTCCCAAGATTGCAGCATAGAAACTATTTGTCATGAGGATCATGTTCTTCAGAATACAGGGATTAACTCTCATGACTTTGCCACGCTACTCAACCTCCTCCCACGTAAGATGAACTATGATACGACACATGTATTTCCCACTCCGGCCTTCCTGCTTCATTCGATCTAGACACATTCAGACATGAAGTAGGATTATAAGAAACCATGAATTGAATGTATCAGGAATTTGACACCTTAGAAAGAATTCCTCAAAGTCAGTTTTCTACGCATAGCTACTATACATGCGCAGGGCCACAATCTTAATCTTCCATTTACTGTATTTCAAAGGTCCAGTGAATCCCATGGCTTCAGTGATCTTTGTGAGGGCAGCATCCTTCTCCTCAACAGGATGTGGGGAATGCTTTGTAGTAAAAAGCTTATTCGTGGTGCGATACTTTCTACTCAGCTGTATGTCTATTCCAGGAATCTGTTCTGATCCACCACATGCTAGGGACTGGCTCTTATGGGGCCACTGGGAAGTGCCAGACAGCATCCTGCCCCACTGTCCTTGGGAAGGAGACAGAGGTGCCAATGGGCTGCATACTGGAACCCCCTAAGTGATGCTAGTTTGGTTCCTAAGGACTCGCACCAGCAACGCTATGTTCCTCAACACCCATTTTCAGGTGAAGTGTGGGTTTCCAGAGTCCTCGCTGCTGCCAGCCCCTCACTACAAGTTATCCTTTTGCCAGTGGGAGCCTGGCAACCTTGTTTTTTCTTTTTTTAAAATAATTTACTTTTGTTGTTGGTGGTGAGAATATACACAGCAGAACATACACCAATTTAACAATTTCCACACGTACAATTCAGTGACATTGATTATATTCTTTGAGTTGTGCAACCATTCTTACCCTCCTTTTCTGAGTTGTTCCTCCCCCATTAACATAAACTTATTTCCTCTAAGTTTCCAGCTAATCTTTTGAGTTGCCATTGTCAATTTGATCCCATATAGATGGATTTTAGAAGAGTACAATGCTCAAGGCAGACATTCTTTACTAGCTAAGCTAAACCATTGTTTGGTTTTAAGATGACTTAAGGGGATATTTTTGGCTTAAGCTTTAAAGATTATTTCAGGGCAATAGTTTCAGGGGGTCATCCAGCCTCCATGGATCCAGAAAATCTGAATTCCATGAGAATTTGAAGTTCTAAGGTATCTGTTTTATGAGTTCAGTATCCCCTTGCTAAAAGTAAAGTAGAAGGCAATCTCTGGTTACTAATGAGATCTGTTCCTAACTATGTCTTTAAGTCATTAAGTCAAATTTGTACATAAGCCAGAACAGGTGCATATGGTTCTTATTTAGCCTTACTTTAGTGCAAGAAAGGAGCCCTGGTGGTGCTGTGGTTAAGTGCTTGGCTGGCTGCTGAGAGGTCTGTAGTTCGAACAGCTGCTCCACAGAAGATGTGGCAGTCTGCTTCTGTAAAGATTTACAGCCTTGGAAACTCTATGGTGCAGTACCCTGTCCTGTAGGGTGCTATGAGTCAGAATTGACTTGATGGCAGTGGCTTTGGTTTGGTTTTGGTTTAGTGCAAGAAAAGGCTCAAAGCTATTTCAATGATTTAAAAGCTGCACGTGCAGCAAGTGAAGGTGATTGTGATGAATTTGTTGCTAGCAGGGTGTCTTAGTCATCTAGTGCTGCTCTAACAGAAATACCACAAGTGGATGGCTTTCACAAAGAGAAATTTCTCAGTCTAGTAGGCTAGAAGTCCAAATTTAGGGTGTCAGCTCCAGGGGAAGTCTTTCTCTGTCGGCTCTGGAGGAAGGTCCTCGTCATCATCAGTTTTCTCCCGGACTAGGAGCTTCTCTCCACAGGAACCTCGGGTCCAAAGGACCCGCTCTGCTCCCAGTGCTTCTTTCTTGGTGGTATGAGGTCCCCAACTCTCTGCTTGCTTCCCTTTCCTTTTATCTCTTGAGAAATAAAAGGTGGTGCAGGCCACACCCCAGGGAAACTCCCTTTACATTGGATCAGGGATGTGACCTGGGTAAAGGTGGTGTTACAATCCCACCCTAATCCTCTTTAACAGAAAATTACAATCACAAAGTGGAGGCCAACCACACAATTCTGGGAATCATGGCCCAGCCAAATTGATAAATTTTTTTGGGGGACATAATTCAAACCATGACATAGGGGTTGGTTCAATTGTTTTAAAGTGAGGGCAAATTTACATAATATTAAGAGGCAAGTATGAGTTGTCCATAAGTTGGACGTCTGTAGCCCAGGGACTGCCTGTATACCAATGTTTTCTTTCATGTAAAATGTTAACTTACTCTGCATGCTGTCATCTGAAATTACTTTATGTAGGTGTAGTGGACAAGCACACGAAACATTAAAGGTAAAACAATTAGCATCAATGTTTCATACTGAATTATAGCATCTGTAATAATATAAGCTTAATTTCAACATAAGGAGCTCCGGTAGTGCCATGGTTAAGTGCTTGGCTGCTAATCAAAAGGTTGGCAGTTCAAACCCAGTCAGTGGCTCTGTGGGAGAAAGATGTGGCAACCTGCTTCCATAAAGATAATGGCCAAGAAAACCCTACAGGGCAGTTCAACTCTGTCACATGAGGTCACTATCAATTGGAAATGACTCAACGGCACCCAACAACAATTTCAATATAGCGATTTAATGAAGGATTAATGTTACTGTTTTTGTTTGAAGAGGGTTTGAGAATTATTCTTTAAATGCTGAAAGGAATTTAAATGATAGATTGCCAAGAGATTTGCCAAACTTATTTTTATTTCTTTATTATGAAATCACATGCATGGAAATTCTGTATTAAATTCTGTTTAATCCGGAGTGTATAGGAAGGTTGTGCTTTTCATCAATGGTGCCATTCAAGAAGATGCTCACGGAGTAGAGGGGAGAAAAGAGAAGAACATTGGGCTGGTCAGCTCAAGCCGTTCTGGTCAGCAGGGAGCCTGGCTGCTGCAGTCACACAGCCGGTGTGACATATGTCAGAGAGGCCTACGTGCTCTTTCCCCTAGGTGTTGCTTCCAGAAAAGGAGTTTATAAGCAAATTGCCTGTGATTTGGATATCATGACCTTAACAGTATCAGGGCTAGCATATGGACGATAATACTCATCACAGCTAACAATAAATCCAGCACTTACTTTATGCCATTGTTCTAAGTGCTTTATATGACCAACTCATTTATCCCTAACAATACGTGTATGAGGTAGGTATTAACATCTCCATTTTATAGATGATGAAAGTGAATTAAAGAGTAAGTCAGTAAATTAGGTTACCAGTGGAAAAGCTAGACAGTTTGTGTTTAGTCTGATCTCTTAATACCTCACATTTGGAGAATTCCAAGATCAAAGGTTAAAATGAAGTATCTGTTTTTCTGCACAAGCTTTAAGTTAAAATGCAGGAATTCTTTAATGTCTCTCTAATTTTATAATTTATATGCCTGGGTCTGACAAGATGACCTTCTAAATGAGGTCCAAGAGAGGAAGATTGTTGGAAGATCCTAGTGTGTGATCTTGGATAAGTCACCTAAATGTTCTGAACTTGAATTTTATTATCTATAAAAGGAATGTGATGTTTAATTCACAGGATTTCTTGGACAATTAAATTAGGATTTTCTAACTATTGATAAAGACATGAACTGTACTGTTTAGGCATCCTTATGAGCATAACTTATGTGTAACTTACAGGACTGTCAAGGGTCATTTTGACTGTAGGATTTTTACCTTACCTGCTGACTTCAGAATCCTTGCTGAAGATGCAACTCCACTGTAAATCTTTCAATGACAATGGAACTAGTGTATTCCAAAGATTTCCTCAGGCTAGTTCTACCCTGGGCTTCAGGATGGCACACATCTGACTCCCAAGAGAAATCTAGGGACTGCTCAGATCAAATAATAATACATGCTTGCTAATAAAAGCTATGGCTGGGGCAGAGTGGGAACAGAGAACAAAAGAATTGGGAAAGAACTGTCAACTAGCCATCCAGCAGGTATTTTATTTTTACCTAAAAAGCAACAGCCAAAAATAGTAAGATTTTCAAGAAGTCTTAAGCACCACATTTCAAGGTTTTAAATTTACTATTTAGAATAATTCCTTATAAAAAATTTTATGTATTATAAAATATTTTTAAAAGATTGTTGAGTTTACCCATGATCAAAAGAGGTAAAAATATCTTTAAAATGTAGAGGATTACATGAATCTATAGAGGCAGATTGTAGAAACTTTTACTATGTAATTTAGATCCTAAAATCCATGAAAGAGAAATAGAGGCAATGAAAAGTGTGGGAAGATAAATGAGTAATGAATTAACTTTTATTTGATTACTTTCATTTACAGTTCTGGCACTGACACTTTTTTTTTTTTAAGATTTTAATTTTATGTAAAGAATGAGCTTCAATAAAATAACTTAAAAACATTTACATGTACATCACTAAATCTCCATAAAATGTACAATACTTTTGATACAGCATAGGCTAGAATGACTTTGAAGGCAATGTTACATATTTATCATTTTAAAGAGATATCCCATATGTCCAGTGTGGTAATAAATATTTATACTGAATTTGCCAAGACATATGAAGTATTAAATACTATAACATGCAATCAGAGATTAAAATATACATTTTGAAATACGTCTACTTTAAAAGCATAAAACTGTGTTTTAATTTAATCTAGATGTACACTGGAGCTTCTAAACAGAAATTTAAACATTTATTATAAATAAAAGATGCTACAACATTAAGTAAGATACAGTCCAAAAACTGCTAGGAAAACAGTTTGGGCAGGTATAATATAAATTTCTACTTTGGCTAGATTTAAGTCTCATCTTTTTTAACCTTCAAATGAAATGGAATGATGTTAAATATAATAAAACTTTAAAACTTTACAAAATATTGATTCAAAATTTTTAATTATACGTTAACTGCATGATCCATCTTTTTTTCTCATTTATACAGATATGACAAAATCAAACACATAAACTGTGTAAAATAAAAATCTGAGAATTAATGCTAAATGAAAATATTTATAATTTCCATAAACCAAATTACTCAAGTGCAATAGACCGTATTTTATACAAAGTAAAGATTTATAGGAATTATACTGTTTTATGCTCACGAGCAAATTTTGATGAAATACTTTCATGTACTTTTGAACATTCTTCCAAATGCCTCAGTAATGATTATTGGCACACTAAAATCTTCTATAAGAGACAATGTCAAGAAAGAGTTGATAGCTGTTAGCTGTCTGGCATTTTTAAATGACTGCTATTTCTAGAAAATAGCAGCAATACTGCTCACCTAGAAGAAGAACTGAATGTACTCAACTGATACACTGGTACCACCTGAAACACTTCATCAAATTACCTTAAAATTACTGACAAGAGGCAAGGAAGACTGATAGAAAATGACAGAAAAAAAAAAAAAAAAGACATTAAAATTGATCCTGAGAACAATTGTGAGTCTTTTTATAGGCAGTAGCTACATATAAGCTATAAATTTTACTCTTTTAATACATTTTATCATAAAGCACATATTATGAATTTCTGCTTGTGGCCTGGTATATAATCTTTTCTTTTGTCCCTAGTTAGTGAAAAGGTCTGAATTTGGTAATTGAAAACTTGTCAGAAAAACTATATAAACATCAATTTGTTAGCTACTCAATATAATTTGATATTTCGTAAGTTGAAAAATGTTAAAAAAAACAAGTCTGATTAATTTTATTGTTCCCAATTATTTCTGCAATAAAATAAAATCAAAACAATCCTCCCCCATTGTGTTACAGTATATATGAATTATATTAGCATCATTAAATGTGAAACTTTCTTAGATGACATAAGGACGGTGTTTTTTAGAACATCCTTTTTCCCAGGATCTATAGATTATTTAATACATTTTTAATTTACTTAGCTATTTACAAGCAAAAAGGTAAATTACCAGCTTTTACATTTTTCCTGATTGTTCTTCCCCTGGATAACTGATTTTGAAATTATAAAAAGAATTTCTAAATTCTTTGCTTTAACATGCTTTGCTTGGATTTAAAACGCGTTTCCATTTTAGAGTGAGTAACTTAAATAAATTTAGACTCTTATGTACTAAAATCTGGTTCAGTGGTAAAATAAATGATAAGAAAGCTCTCTGTAGCATTACTCTCACAGCATTTTTTATCAGGGAACTAACAACTGCAGACGGCTGGGAACAAAATTCCAAACAGAGCATTACCTTTTATTTGGGGAGAAAGTCACCTGGTGAGTTAGATCTAGTTTTAATTTAGATCTTCTCCATACACATTAAAAGTAATCATGTTTTGAAAAACTTATTGAATAAGTTAGGTGCAACAATATTATTAGGAATGTTCATACTGAAGAAAAATATTAACACTAAATTTTAAAAATCTATCTGACATCACATTCAACTCTGTGTTCAAAAGTGGCCAAAATGTTATATTCACTTAAGTCTAGCACAAATTTCATCAGTTATCTGGTTAAGCCTCTACAGGGATATGATCGTCTTCACTGTAGTTTTCTGAAGTATAATATACCGCTATTGAATCTGCAGCATGTTAAGAAGGAAGCCTGTAATTTCAATTAAAACATGGTGCTTAATCTGTGTCTGTTTAGTATGATGTGTTAAATCATACCATATAGAAATTCTTCTACAAAATACATACATGATGATATTTCCAATGGAATGGTCTTAAGTTGATAGTGATAGCCAAAGATGCTTAGAACTTAAAGGTGCACAATATAAAACAACCTACAAAAATCAAATGTTTAATTTTTATTATACTATAAATGTTTACTGAATCTAAAAATAATACCAATTGTATAAGGTTCCCTTTCAAATAGTTATTACAAAAAAAAAAAACCCGAAAAAACCAAACTCATTGTCATTGAGTCAATTCTGACTCGTAGCGACCCATAGGACAGAGTAGAACTGCCCCACAGAGTTTCCAAGGCTGTAAATCTTTATGGAAGCTGACTGCCACATCTTTCTCCTGAGGAGCAGCTGGTGGGTTCAAACCACTAACCTTTTGGCTGGCAGCCAAACGCTTAACCACTGCACCACCAGGGCTCCTCTCAAATAATTAGCTTTTAAAAATTACAAATAATTCTTATATATTTATTGTGCCTCTCTGTCTTACACTTCAAAGATATGGAATGTTATCTTTATTACTATATAAATAACACAGTCCATTAAAGAAGGGGCTGAGTGGAATGGGGAAGAACTGTGGCTAATCTTCCCTGTTATTATATGAATTTATGGATGTAAAGTTGAAAACATCATCTTCTTATGTCAGGAAGAACAGGCCATGTTCTGCTTTAGGAAATAATAAGAGTCTGGTTGTTCCTTTAATAAAGTAAACTGTATATTCAGTCCAGCTAATTACATAAGCATATAGTTAAGGCTATGTATACAATAAAGAGAAAAACTGAGGCAATTATTTGGATAAATCAGAAAAATAAACTTTTGAAGAGAGAATTTTATTGGTCTAAATACTTTTTCTCCCCAACATATTCTGATTTTACCATATAACACCTCATTTTCCATTTTACTTTACTTGTGTAAAATATTACACAGTTAAGTTTCTCATAGGATAAAAAATATCAATAGAATAATACTCTATTAGATCACATCTGATTTTTTTTGGAGGGAAAATCAATATTAATATCTCCTTAGAAATCAATTGCCAAGGCACCTAATTCAAGAGAGAATCTCTCTCTAAAATATTATTTTTTTACTAACTGAAATGACCAAAGGGAGAAAGCTTTTTATTTTTTTTTTGGCTGAAGGATTTTTAGTCCAGTGGAGTGACTGTTTAAGCACATATCATACTTCCAGTGACTTAGAGAATAAACTTCGTAGGCTAAATTCTTAGCTTTGATAATTGTGATAGAAACACATGACTTTAAAAGGAGAGCAAATCATCTTGGAGACTGGCAGAAACAATTTGAATTTAGAGATAGTCACCTTTTCACTCCAAATGGTATCACATTAGATGCTTAGAGCCATATTAAAATGCACCAGACTTATACATTCACAATGGGCCACAAAAGATTAATTCATACTTTCACGGGAACTGGTTAGTAATTTTGTACATTCTGTATAGTTCTTAATATGAGAGCAAAATTAGAGTTCAGTGATAAATGGGCATAAAAACCAATGAACACTTGAAAAGACATTGTACAAATGTACCTAAGTCAACATTTCTTAAAGACATGTGCTATACAGTAGAACTATTAATCGGTTCCAACAAAAAAGCCCAGTTTTTAGGTAAGGAGGGAAAAAATCCAAGTCAAACATGAGAAAAACACAAACAAATCTATGTATCCTTTTTTTTTTTGTAAATTGTCAGGGAAAATGAGGAGAGGTATGCAAAATAAAAGCTAGTTTATGCTCTTGGATTAAAAAAAGGTGCTATTAAGTAATAAAATGTGATAATTCGTTTACGAAGAGTTTAATACAAAGTTAAGAAAAAATAAGTCCCACTATTTTAATTACATGAACATAGATAAAAGCAGGATTATTTCTGCCACTAATTTCCTTCCTTTCTTTTTTTTTCAGAAATTATTGTTTGATTAAAAGAAAGGGAAAAATAGTCTGCTAGCAGCTATTTATATAACACAAATGAAGGCACAAATAGTAGGACTTGCAGAGTTGATGAGTAAAAAGGCATGGTGATTACTAGGTGATTTTGGCGTGAACAAAAACTGGCCCTGAAGTACAGCTGAAAATCTGGAGCTATTTTGTGTTTACAACTGTGTACCTAAGTATCAATCAGGGATCCATAAAAACTTTTTGTTTCTCACTTTCTGGCAATGAAATATACTTATCAACACTTGCTAGCACTTACCATTGATAAAACACAAGTATGAAAATAACCCCTAAAAGACCTGCTTATGACAAAGTTCAAAAGACCATGTACAGAATCAGTCTCTGAACTCTCAATGTCTGAACTGAAGATAGAAACCAAAATGTGAAATCCAAAGGAGATAAGGACAGCTGTATCCTTATAGAAGGTATTTTTAAATGTGTTGACAAAAACGTAAATGGAATTTACTTTCCACAGCTGTTCACAGATAGGATACTTCTCCTTAGGAAAATTTAGAGTCAGTAGGCCATGTTTGCACATAAAACATCCTTGGACCATGGCCAAGAATCTTTCTTTATAAGTATGTCATACATACCTAATTCGGCTAGTTTAGTACCGACTCTATTGCCACTAAGAATTATAATATGGTCTTGGGTAAAAAGGATACCACCGAAGTCACTGGGTACAATATTCATTTTAGACTATCTCAGGAAGGAATTACACACAATTGTTCAAGAATTATTAGATTAAAATCTCTATAAATATTTTTTTACACTTCTGCCTGTGGGGAAAAAAAATATTACCATGATTGTACCCTCTTCCTAATCAAGTATTCTAGAATACGAAGTCATTCAAAACCAGACTGTGGAAGGAACCAGATTAGAAGCAGGGCAGTGAGGTCACCGATTGCTGCTCTTCCCCCAAGTTTGTTTAAATAACTAAATATATCAGCAGCTGAACATTATTCTATATCAGAAGCATCATTGTCAGAAAGATGATAGTTACTTCCTTTTACCCGAATATATTCAATATATCTCCCCTCATCAGAATCTGAAGTGCCACATGTACATAGCCTGTTGTCAAAGAGTGATTCAATTTCTTCTAGTTTTTTCCCTTTGGTCTCAGGAAGACAGCCATAGATGAAAAATAGTCCAACAGCAGCAAGTCCAGCATAGAGGAAGAAGGCTCCTGCAATTGAAAATAATCTGTGTGTGTATACATATTTGCCTGGGTTGAACAGCGTACTTGATTCTGACTTTTCTTTCTGATTAATTGTGAATAACCATGGTAAGATATGGAACCAAAAAATTACTTCCAGTCTAGTTTACTCAAAATGTCCTAACCCTATGAATATAATACAATTTATGTTTCTAAATCCAAGGCATGTGATGCTAAACTCAAGAAGATTAGATGGAGCTCAGATGTAACTTTTGGCTTGAAGCCTTTCTTCACTTCCCTAGCTAGAGGTACTCGCTCCTTCTTATGTGCTTCCACAGTACTTTAGTCAGACCTGTAACATAATAACCAAGATGTGCATTATAACCAATTATGGGCATGTGTATGTCCGTCCTGTCTCAAATTGTAAGCACTTTGAGGCTAGGAGTAATTTCTTTCCTATTCCATCTTGTATTTCTAGAACCAATAGATGACATTGCTGAATTAATGACTCAATGGAATAGACAATTCCATCCTTCCAGTTTCTCATGCCAAAAGCCTGTGGTAGTCATCCTTGACTCTTCTCTTACGCTTATATCCAACATCCAATCTGTTAGAAAATCCTGATAGATTTATTTTCAAAATATAACCCAGAGGTGACCACTTCTTACCATTTCCACTTGATATTTCTGGTCTAAGAATCATCCCTTCTCATCTGCACTACTGCAATAGTCTCCTGACTCATCCTCTTGCTCCTTTTGTCTAGATCCATCTTTTTTCTCCATAGCACTTATCACCATCTGACATATTATAAAGCTTATTAATTTGTTTATTTTCTCTTTCCCTTTACTAGAATGGAAACTCCATGAGGTTTTGCTGTAAGATTATGGATGTCAATATATCACAGCCACAAAGACGTAAATACCTGCTTGTGTTTTCTAGGTCTCAGTACAACACGCCTAGGTGAATGAGATATATGAATACGTGACTTCTGTGTATTCTTTACATATTGCAAGATGGTTTCTCCTTTATAATCTAATTCCCAATTTAAATATACTTTTACTTTTGATGGTGGAGAACACTGCTGTTTTTACACAAATAACACACGTTTTCTAAAAATGTTTGTTTGCCAACCCCACCCTCCTGCCGCAAAGTATTTTCATAAACACTGCTATGCCAATTTTTTTTAATATGCTGCCTTAAAAAAAATTAGCACAGCATGTTATGAAAATACCTCACAGGCACGGTTGGCAAACAAACATAGAAGTCACGCATTATTTGCGTAAAAAATATTATAATGGAGTAACTATAATGGAGTCCCTACCTAATTTTAGGCCTTTGGTCCTGACCATCCTCTGTATATGAGATCATGGAAGGAAGATGAGAAATTGATGTGACAAATGGAGAAAAGATATCAGATGGGGGAGTTGGAAGACCTGGGTTTAGGTCTTGGCTATGTGATTTCTAGACAGTCACTTAGCCTCCTCTCTGGGCCTTGGTGGAGCCCTGTGGTACAGTGGTTAAGAGCTTAGGCTGCTAACCAAAAGGCCAGCAGTTCAAATCCACCAGATGCTCTTGGAAACCCTATGGGGCAGTTCTACTCTGTCCTGTAGGGTTGTTATGAGTCAGAATTGACTCTACAGCAATGGCTTTGGTTTTTTGGTTTTCTAGGCCTTGGTTTCCTCATAAGTAAAATAAGATGGATTCTCAGCTCTTTCTAAAGTGTTGCAAGTTTATCTCTATAAATCTCACATCCAAAACAGGGAGCAGGTATACAAGAGATGGTTATGAGATGATGATAAGGAGAACTGCTTTTCTGTTTCAGTGCCCAGTATAGTGCCTGACACACTGGAGGCTCTAGAGAATGAATGTGTTCTTGTTGAATGTCAGATAATATGCATTGATGTATTGGGTGAAAACAAAACAAACCCACTGCCGTCAAGTCAATTCTGACTCATAGCTATCCTATAGGACAGAGTAGAATTGTTTCAGATGGTTTCCAAGGAGTGGCTGGTGGATTCAAACTACTGACCTTTTGGTTAGCAGCCAAGCTCTTAACCACTGCGCCACCAGAACTCCATGCATTGGGTAGCAGATCTGAAGTAAGGGGCTAAACTAGAAAATATGAAGATGTATTTTAAAGGCAAATTTTAAGCTGAATAAGCATAGCAGTCGAAGAACTGAATAACATTTCTCAATCCTGCTAAATCTTCACGGTAAGGGAAAGACATCATCAAGACAACTTTCTTGTAGATACCCCTATAAGTAACAATTTCAGGAACAAGCACAGAAACATTTCTTGGGAAGGCTCAAGGAAAACTATGGAGGAAAATGCTGTAGAAGTGGTCACTCAAAAGAATCTGTACTCTGTGGAATGAGGAGCCTTGAGAAAATAGAATGGAAACAGAGATAAATTATGGGATATAAGAAAAACAGGAAAGGATCAAAGAAATCAAGACACAGTTTATTAGATTAAGTTATCAAAAGCCATAAAACTCTTAAGGAGCTGGACTTGTATAAATGAAATTCTCTGTGCTTAATAAAGAGTCCTGGTGGTGCAATGGTTAAAGCGCTCCGCTGTTAACTGAAAGTTCAGCAGCTCGAACCCACCAGCCGCTCTGTGGGAGAAAGATGTGGCAGTCTGCTTCTGTAAAGATTACAGCCTTGGAAACCCCATGGGGCAGCTCTGCTCTGTCCTGTAGAGTTGCTATGAGTCAGAATCGACTTGATGGCAATGGGTTTGGTTTGCTTAATAAAACTATACTCCATTTACAAATATAAGGTTCCTTTATTTCATCTCAGTTTTGTTCACTATGCAAGCTTGTATTTTTCTTCTAGGTGGAATCAAACTAAATTTAGAGAATTTCTGCCATCACAGAGTTTATAATCTCATGGAATAGACAAAAAATACTTAGGAAACAATCAGAAAATAAGACTAGGTCATCTGGGATCATGGCTGAGTGGTACAGTGAGAGGAACTCTCCGTGGCTCTGTAGAGAGGGTGGGCCAGAAAGTCACATAGCGACAAAAAAGAGTTGGTAACAGTGATGATGATGATAATACAGAAAATAAAAACAGATGGTAAAACATTTTAGACTAAACCAGGCTGCTCAGCTACAAAATCTAACACAGCAAACCTAGTTTGGCCTCATAAAACATAATATTGAGGAAGCATTCATCATATTTCATAATTTGGGAACAGTGGCATGATCAGAGGTAACAAATCAAATCTGTCAGTCCTAAACCTTAGAGTTAAAGATGGAAACATTAGAGTTAAAAAAAAAAAAAAAAAGATGGATTAAAAAAAAACAACAAAAACCTCATGTACTGGTTAGTACTCTGTGTTGTGGCTGCAGCAACCTCGGTTCGAGTCCGAGTCACGGCACGTAGATGGATTAGGGAGATTTTTAAAGGCTACACAGCTTCTCATATATGACCCAGATTCCCAAAGCTAAAATAACATCAAGGATGTTGTATTAAAATACAAGAACCTTTTATAAAATCTGAGGAATTCCAAACAGGCAAATGCCATAACTGCCTGCTAAGTGTGGGTTCCACTGGTGGTTAAGCCACAGAGGCCCGTGGACAGGCCTGTGAGGCGGGGACCTGCTTCATGTCATGAGCAAGTCAATAATGTTCTCAATTTTTCTCTCTTGGAGTTAAAATGAAAAAAAAAAAGAAAGTCTGTAATGAGTTTGTCAGGGTTGTTAAATAGTGCCAGTATTCCTCAGCTTTATTCTGGAGGAAATAAATCTTATTGTTTTTGTTTTTGGTGTCGTTGAGTCAGTTCCGACTCATAGTGACCCTACAGGACAGAGTAGAACTGTTTCCAAGGAGTGGCTGGTGGATTTGAACTGCTGACCTTTTGGTTAGCAGTCGAGTTCTTAACCACTACACTCCCAGGGCAGTTTTACTCTCTTATAGGGTAGCTATGAGACGGAATCAACTAGACAGCAACAGGTTTGGTGTTTTTGGTATAGGGCTGCTGTGAGTTGGAAGCGACTCGACGGCAATGGGTTTAGTGTTCTTTTTAACCCAGTGCATATTAAATTTCAGATTAAAACAAATATTTAACTGAACCATACAATCTGAGGAATCGAAGGCTATGTTTGATTGAATTTTAATGCCTCAACACAGGGACTTTAATATAATGCCTTTGAAGGGATCTATTTAGCATACATGCTATAGCTGAAATGGTATTATATTTCGGTGACATTTTAATAATTTTAGTAATAAACATTATTGAATGGGGTCCAAGACAGATCCGCTTAAGCTGGATGATTTTAGAAGGAATCAAAAATTGAGATTCTATGAAACAAAAGAAGATCTGGATATTTCCAGAGACACACACCATTAAGGTATAAATTTGTTAAATGAGGAATATAAGCACATAGCTTACATAAGTCAGTAACGTGGATTAAAATGTAACAAAAAACAAATCTGAATGGAAGTATTTTTCTACTACTAGGGAGTAGTGATTTCTGGACCTAATGGGCTAGTATGTAGACATGATAGAAGCTTAATGCAAAGAAAAATGCTTCTTCTGGTCAAATATTTTTGAAAGAAGCCTGGTTATACCCTATTTAAATTTCACTTCTACTGCCTCATGTTTTTCTGGCAGCATAAATTCAAAAAAGAGGAACTTTGTTATCAAAAATCTTACCATGTAGACTGTTATTATTCGGTCTATGACTTTCTGTAAAAGATGCTTTTTCAAGATGCTAGTCTATATTTAGGTCTTCAACTATTTAAGTTTCCTCAAGCATCTGGAAATATGTGTAAATATTTATAAATTTATGTGAAAAATTTTAATTGACAAATGAGATAAAGCTTAATATACCATATGAAATGAATATTTCTAAATGTTTTAAGTGATGATTACGAGAGAAGAGTTTCATAAAGATAATAAAAGCATTAGAGAAATAGTATAACTAAAATTAAATACCAATTCAGCATGTTCAGAAAAGAGGGAAAATAGATTTTTACCATGTTTCCTCATAATTATAATTTCTCTACAAAGTCCATCCACTTATTCATTTGACAGACAATTTTGCGTGCTAGTCATATGAATAGGATGCTCTGGAAGGCACTGGGAATACAAGGGTGAACAAGGCAGTGTCCTGCCCCTCAAGTGATTTATGGTTCCTGGGTGGTGCAAAGGTTAAGTGCTTGGCTGCTAACCAAAAGGTTAGAGTCCATGCAGAGGTGCCTCAGAAGAAACCACTCGTGATCTATTTCCAAAAAATCAGCCACTGAAAACCCCATGGAGCACAGTTCTATTCTAGCATACATAGGGTCACCATGAGCGACCTGATGGCAACTGGTTAGTTGGGTGGAGGTTGGGGGCAGATGAGTAAACACGTTCTTGCAACAGGGTT
This sequence comes from Trichechus manatus latirostris, assembly GCF_000243295.1. Classification (NCBI taxonomy): domain Eukaryota; kingdom Metazoa; phylum Chordata; class Mammalia; order Sirenia; family Trichechidae; genus Trichechus; species Trichechus manatus. Next base: position 1,437,435 of record NW_004444221.1, read on the forward strand.
CTAAGTGCCCAGAGCATGGCATAAGGAGAGGTGGGGAGGGGGTCAAAGAAGTTCTTCTAGAAGAAGGATGGTCTAAGCAGTAGGCGTCCCACATACAACAGACAGGCTTTATGGGGAGATGAGAATGAAAATTTTACATTTTTATCATTTAGAATCAGATGACAACCTATAAACTCATGTAGAAAATAGACATTCTCTTTCTAAAAGGAAAAATAAAGTCTTTCACTTTTAGTAAAAATGGATTTGAAATAGCTTTCCAAAGTATTTTCTTAACTCAGCCACTTCCCAATAGTGTTTTCCTTGAATTATGATCTTCACACATTTTCACGTGAACACTCGGGTTACACTTATTTTGGAAGTTGTGTTGGTTACACAGCACGCTGAAATGTGCATGTCTTGGCCTGAACAGCACAGATGTTACAGTGCAGTGGAAGGCAGATAATTCACAGTGTGTGTGTGTGTGTGTGTGTGTGTGTGTGTGTGTGTGTGTAGGCATACTTAGTAAATATATAGTCACTGACACACACAGAAAAAGAAACAGTGTGTGTGTGTGTGTGTATTTTAATTGTCCCAGCATGAATCTTTAAGCATTTAGGTGAGCTGCTTTGAGCCCTACCCTGATTCCACTCGTCTTGGATGCAACTCTGTCTGTCATGGGAGATCTTCAAGCATTAGTCCTAGACTCCCTGGCTGCATCTTCCTACCATTCGCTGTTGTTTGTTTCTCCTCTAAACTAAAATCCACACAGTGAGGATTTCCAACGTGGGAGGTATATGGAGGATGTCTGGGTTGAGAGACTTCATGGGTGACTGCCATAAAGCACTGAGGGACAAGAAGCAATGCTGCTTAGGAAAGGAGAATTCTGCTTATCTTTTCACAGACACATATCCAAGGCCTTTGGGGAACAAAAAATCCACATGGAGATATTTGTAACAGCAAAAATATAACTGCCTAGTATTTCAATCACAAATGATAGCATATTTAAAAATAGAGTAGGAAAAGTAAAAATGAAACTATAGTTGGGAAAAATATACTCTTACCATAGTATGTAAGATACTCTGCTGTGTGTAAAAATGTCAGTGAAACCAGAACATTGAAAATCCAATTTATTCCAGATGAACACGCATTTCCTGTACTTCTTGCCCAAAGGGGATATATTTCAGAATTCACAGTCCAAGGCATTGGTCCCATTCCTAAGAAAACAAAATTTCAGTAAAATAGCATGTAAGGAATTTGAAAAATAGTCACTTGCCTCTTCCAAAAAGAGGCTTTTAAATTAATGTAACAATAACAACAACAAAGCCTTTGTTTACCAGGTGCGAAGAAAACAAGATATAAAATAAGGCCCAGAAGTGCAGTCCATGAATATGGAGTAGGACAGAAATTGTAAGCCCAAAATACTTCTTCCGTTTTGAATTTAGTTTCATTTGCACACCTGAAAAATAATGCAATATAAGTATTAACTCAGTGTTTTAGGGTATAGCTGCAGAAATTCAATGTGGTCATACTGGATGTATTGGAAGTTCATTAAGGAAAAGGGTCCATGACTTTTTTTTGGAAAAAAAACTCAAGAATTAAACATATAGCAAAGTATTAGATATACAAGCTCACACAGAACTTTTTACAGCTGAATATAATTCAAAAGCAACACACAAAAAAAGATCTGTGCTTCTTATTCATTTCATAGACATGATTTCTAGCTAGTCCTTGGAAGCTTCAATAACAATTTAAGACCACTGAGAGTCAGTATGTTGTCGTGGAAAGACTTGGACTTTGCAGTCAGGACAGGATCCAAATTCCAGGCCCAGATTTTTTCACTTGTATATTGGGGATAATATCTTACAGGATATTTTAAGGATTAGAAGGACCATCTGTAAAGTGATGACAGGGTAGAAAAGGGAAGCAGATAGGACAAGAACAATGGGGTCATAGCTGAACAGACTGTGATTATATATGATTTTGAGTACAGTGCTAGAACTCTCATTTTCCATGCAGGAGACCCAGGTTTGATTCCTGGCCAATGCATATCATGCACAGCCACCGCCCATCTGTCAGTGGAAGTGCATATTTTGCTTTGATGCTGAATGTGTTTCAGTGGAGCTTCCAGACTAAGATAGACTAGGAAGAAAGGCTTGGCAATCTACTTCCAAAAATCAGCCAATGAAAACCCTATGGACCACAACAGTATGATCCACAACCAATCATGCGGATGGTGCAGGACCATGCAGCGTTTTGTTCCATCGTGCATGGGGTCGTCATGAATCAGGGCCGACTCAACGTCAGTTAACAACAATAATAACAAAAACAAAAGTGGGGAGAGGACTTTATAAAGTACGATAAACGCATACCAAATGCTTAGTGTACTACCTGGCATGTGCTGTGTGCGCTGTAAGTATTAATTTACTAGTGTCCCTCATGATATTTCTATTAATTAATACCATCATTTCCCAAATTGAAATGACTTAGAATCTTGGAGTTGATGTTTTCTTATCCATCTCTCTTCAGATCTACTACACTTTCAAGTCCAAGAAAAGCAAATTGGTTAAGATTATATGTTCTGGGACTGACGTGCTAGGTTAAATCTAGGTTTGGACACCCAGGTTTGCAGCTAGGATATATATGACTTTGGCAATTACTTTCTCAAAGCCTGTGTCCTCATCTGTGAAATAAAGATTTTTCTGGCACTGACCACAGAGACAAATTGAGAGGCTTACATGAGATATTGTATGCAAAGAACTTAACATGGTATGGGCGAGAAATCATAATTATTTCCTAGACATAATTCCTTGACTCTGACTCTTCTCTATTCCCAGTAGTTCAGGTCCTGAGTGCTTCCTGTCTCATCAACTGTATCTGCTGCAGACACATTCTAGAGTGGCCCTTTTGTCCCCCAGTGTTCACGTCCTTGCATAGTCCTCTCCCTTGGAGTATGGGAATGACCTGGGACTTGCTTCTAACCAACACAGTGTGGCAAAAATGATGGAATGTATGTGATTATGTATGTAAGATTACAGTCCTTGTTTTGCTGAAGTGTCTCACTCCCTTGCTGGCTTTGAAGATGCAAGGTACCATGTTGTGGGCTGCCTACGGCAGGAGGCCAAGGAACTGAGGGTGGCTGCTATGAGCTAGGGGTAGCCTCTGGCCAGCAAGAAACTGAAGTCCTTGGTCCAAAACCACAGGTACCGAATTCTGCTACCAAAAGTGAATTCTTCCCTAGTTGAGCCTCAGATGAGACAGCAGCCCCAGCTAACACTTTGATTGAAGGCTTGTGAGACTGCTAAGTGGCACTGGGACTCCTGACCAACAGAAACTGTGGCATAATAAATATGGGCTGTTTTAAGCTGCTAAATTTGTGGTAATATTATGTAGTAACAGAAAACCAATACAGTCTCCTAATTATCTTTCCTGCTCCTAGTAGTTCTTTCTTCAAACTACTGCCCAGGCATTGCTCTGACCAACTCGCTGCTCAGAAACCTTCATCCTCCTCATCCTAACTGCCAAACAATGGAAGCCTGCAAAATTGGGCTGCAGCCACCTTCTCTTGATCCCTGCACACGATCCTTTTCTCCAACTAAATCAGACAATTTATCATTATTTTTCTTTTTTGTTTTAATAATATTTTATTGTGTTTTCAGTGAAAGTTTACAAAGCGAATTAGGTTCCCATTTAACAATTACTACACAAATTGTTCAGAGACATCGGTTACATTTTTCACAATGTGTCAATATTCTCATTAATTTCCTTCTGAGGGTTTCACTTACAGTAATCTGTTTTCCCTGTCCTCTCACACTCTTAACTTTGTGTTGGAGTAATTGTTGAGAATTTGGTCTCATACCGACGATTTTTTTAAAGGTGTGCAGTACTTACTGGTAGTATTATTTATTTTATGAGCCAATCTGTTATTTAGCAAAAAGGTGCCCTCGGGGTAGTTTTGGTTCAAGGTTTATGGAATATTTCAGGGCAACAGTCTCAGGGAGTCCTCTAGTCTCAACTGGTCTGGTAAGTGTGGACTTGTTAAGAATTTGAGTTCCGTTCCACATTTTTATCCCTATCAGATCTATCTATTGTGGCCCTGATCAGAATGGTTGTTAGTGGTAGCTGGGCACCACCTAGCTCTTCTGGTCTTAGATTAGATGAGGCCATGGTTCATGTGGACTGTTAGTCCCGTAGGCTAGTTTCTTCTCTGAGGCTTTGGTTTCCTTCTTTCTCTTTTGCTCCGGATGAGAAGAGACTGATAGTTGTCTCTTAGATGGCCGCACACAAGCTTTTATGACCTCAGACGCTACTTAACAAACTAGGTGTAAACTCTGTGAACTATATTATGCCAACTGACTGAACTGTCCCGTAAGACTATTGTTCTAAGGCTTCAAACGCAAAAAACCAATCCTGCAAGGTATTTGGTTATGTCTAAGAAATATCTGTAACTGTGCAAAAGGTCATTAAAAAGACTAAAAAGAAAAAAAAAAAAGACCAAAATGGATGTCAGAAGAGACTGTAACTTGTCCTTGAATGTACAGTAGCTAAAGAGAAAGGAAGAAATGATGAAGAAAAGAGCCAAACAGAAGATTTAAAAGAGTGGCTCGAGAAGACAAAGTAAAGTATTATAATGAAATGTGCAAAGATCTGGAGTTAGAAAACCAAAAGGAAGAACATGCTTGGCATTTCCTAAGCTGACAGAACTGAAGAAAAAATTCAAGCCTCAAGTTGCAATTTTGAAGGATTCAATGGGCAAAATGTGGAGCCCTGGTGGTGAAGTGGCTAAGCGTTCGGCTGCTAACCAAAAGGTCAGCAGTTTGAATTCACCAGTCCCTCCTCGGAAACCCTATGGGGGCAGTTTCTACTCTGTCCTACAGGGTCGCTATGAGTCGGAATAGACTTGACAGCAACGGATTTGTTTTTTGTTTTTTTATGGGCAAAATATTGAACAATGCAGGAAGCATCAAAAGAAGAGGGAAGGAATACACAGTCACTGTACCAAAAAGAGTTGGTCAACATTCAACCATTTCAGGAGGTAGCAATTAAGGAATAAGTCTAAGCTGCACTGACGGCCTTGGAAAAAAACAAGGCTCCAGGAATTGACAGAATACCAACTGAGATGTTTCAACAAACAGATGGAGTGCTGGAAGCGCTTTTGTCTATGCCAAGAAATGTGGAACATAACTACCTGGCCAACCGACTGGAAGAGATCCACATTTGTGCCCATTCCAAAGAAGGGTGATCCAACAGAATGCAGAAATTATTGAACAATATCATTAATAGCATACACAAGTAAAATTCTGCTGAAGATAATTCAAAATGATTGCAGCAGTACATTGACAAGGAACTGCCAAAAATTCAAGCCGGATTCAGAAGACATGGAACAAGGGGACGTCATGCTGTCAGAGGGATCTTGACTGACAGCACAGAATACCAGAAAAATCTCTACCTGTGTTTTACTGACTATGCAAAGGCACTTGACTGTTTGGATCTTAACAAATTATGGGTAACATTGCAAAGAATGGGAATTCCAGGACACCTAATTGTGCTTACATGGAACCTGTACATAGACCAAGAGGCAGTCGTTCCAACAGAAAAAGGGGATACTGCGTGGTTTAAAATCAGGAAACGTGTGCGTCAGGGTTGTATCCTTTCATCAAATTTATACAATCTGTATGCTAAGCAAATAATCCAAGAAGAATGCGGTCACCAGGATTAGTGGAAGACTCATTAACAACCTGTGATATGCAGATGACAAAACCTTTCTTGCTTAAAGTGAAGAGGACTTGAAGCACTTACTGATGAAGATCAAAGACTACAGGCTCAACATAAAATAAAAAGTCATAAACGGACCAATAAGCAACATCATGATAAATGGAGAAAATACTGAAGTCAAGAATTTCATTTTACTTGAATTCATAATCGACACCCAGGGAAGCAGCAGTCAAGAAATCAAATGATGCACTGCACTGGGCAAATCTGCAAAAGACCTCTTTCAAGTGTTCAAAAAGCAAAGATGTCACTTTGAGGACTAAGGTGTGCCTGACCCAAGCCATGATATTTTCCATTGCCTCATATGCATGTGAAAGCTGGACAATGAATAAAGAAGACTCAGGCAGAATTGATGCCTTTGAATTAAGGTACTGCTGAAGAATACTGAATATACCACAGACTGCTAGAAGAACGAACAAGTCTGTCTTGGAAGAAGTACAGCCAGACTGTTCCTTAGAAGCGAGACTTTGTCTCATGTACTTTGGACATGTTATCAGGAGGGACTAGTCCCTGGAGAAGGACATTATGCTTAGTAAAGTAGAGGGTCAGTGAAAAAGAGGAAAACCCTCAATGAGATAGACTGACACCGTGGCTTCAGCAATGGGCTCAAACATGGCAACAGCTGGGATGGCCCAGGAATGGGCAGTGTTTCATTTTGTTGCATATAGGGTCACTATGATTCGGAACCGATTCGATGGTACCTAACAACAACAACATACATATATATGCATACATACATATGTAACCACACATATATTTTTTGGTTGTTGTTGCAAAATTATGTATGTCCTAGTATTTACTAAAAATGTCCTTTTTGGTGTGTCTGTATGTGTGTGTACTTCTTAGTGACATCATTTATCTTGGCCAACCTGTGTGCACTTCACCCACATTTGGTTTTACCTTTCCCATCACCAAAAATAAATAGGTGTCTACTATCTAAGGAGAGATTTCCTCTCTCCTCCCCCCACCTATCCCTGGTAACCACCAATGAATGCTGGTGTACATATGTGTACGTATTTTTGTCTTTTTGTAAAAGTGGGATCATACAACATTTGTCCTTTTATGACTGATTTATTTCACTCAGTATAATGTCCTACAGATTCATCCACATTATATTTTGATGACTCATCATTATTCTTCATGGTTACATAGTATTCCACTGTATGTATACAGCACCTTTTGCTCATCCATTAATGCTGTTGGGCACTTAGGTTGTTTCTATCTTTTTGCTATTATGAAAAGTGCTGCAATGAACATAGGTGTGCATACATTGGTTTGTGTCACTTCTATTAGGTCTCTAGGGTATATACCTAGGAGTGGGATTGCTGGATCATAAGGTAGATCCATTTCTAGTTTTTCAAGGAAGCACCATACCATTTTCCTTAGTGGTTGTATCATTTTACTCTTCCACCAGCAGTGCATAACGGTTCCAATCTCCCTACATCCTTGCCAGCATTTCTTGTTTTCTGTTTTTTTGAGTGTCATTTTGGCAGGAGTGAGATGATATCTCATTGTTGTTTTGTATTTAATATTTTCTGACCATACTTTCCAGACCCAATATCTTCTACTCATGCCATTACCTCTAACTCACTCCTGACCTCCACCATCAAAATCTATCCCCTGTCAGGGCTATTACAGATGCCACCCATTCTCCTGTCTGAAACATTCTCTCTCTCCTATCAACTCCTCTTTATTTTCCTCATTTACATCATCATCACACAGTGCTCTGTACTGTCCTATCTGAATATGCTCCTTCTTCCACTGTCCTGGGATCTCATCCCAGGCAACACAGCAAAGCGGCTTGGAGTACAAGGTCTAGAGTCAGACTACATGGATTTGTATCTTGGTTGTATCACTTACCAGCTGTGTAACTTTGGGCAAGTTATTAACCTCTCTGTGCCTTGGTTTTCTCATCTGTAAAATAAGAGTATCTAGTAGGGCTCTTACAAACATTGAATAAGGTGATAATTGCCTGGCAGAAAGGCAGCAATTTATAAATGTTTGTTGAAAGAAGTCATTTTTGTATCCTTTTTTCATCTCAACTTCTAGTCCAACACAGTGCTCTATAAAGAAGTGGTCATGGAATGATGACTGAAATCTTTATATGTGCATTTGTTTAACTGTGAGTAGAAAATATCATTAGACATTCCCTGCACAATAATCTCCCAATGTCCTTTCCACCAATGAAATGGGCTTTTTGGTTAGTAAGGATCTTAAAATAAGAAAAAAAGGAAGGAAGGAAGGAAGGAGGGAAGACAGACAGGATGGCTCCTGGACAGGGGAATGTTTACAAATTACCAAATAACTAAAATTCACTGAAAAGTCTCCATTTACAATTTTCAGCATTATCAGCATTCGTTGCATGGTCTCTTTCTGTAGCAATGAGAGTAGGATATTTTAGGGTGGACTCTGTACTTGCCCTGATGTAGCTTTTCACCACCTGGCTATGCATGTTTACATGCGTAAAAAGCTGAGTAACTCGTTATCCTCATGCTGATTTTAGGAAAGCACGTAGGGAATTTATTTGGCAGAGTTACACGATCAGTAATACGCAGATAGCTAATGACTAAGAATGTGACATCACACCTGACCTTCAAAATCTAAACCCTAAAAATCTCCACTAAAAAATAAAAATGTGTATTTCAAACCTTATTGCAAAATACTCTCATACTTCCCTTACTTAGTGAGTGCTGCTGGAAGAACACAATGCTCCTGAGAAGGCACAAAAATACTTTTGACATCAGTGTGTGGGTTGGGATTAGAAAAAGTCATGCTCTCTGGTGGGGCACTTTCTCACCGCATTCTAGAGAAAAACTAGTCAGTGACTACAATCGGGAAGGTACATAGAGGATACTGCTGTGGACAAACTGGCAGAATAGTATGCACTCAGGTGAAGTGTGTCCCATTTTGACAGAGTGGGAGAACTAATCTTTACCAGCAGAACGACTAATTCATTAAACCTGATATGTAGAATCACAGAATAAATAAATGATCAGTTCCCTTCTCCAGTCATGGAACCCACAGTGTTTCCAAGTAGGCATCCAGGAATTAACAGCTCTATTTGAAAGTGGAACATTCTCCTCTGCCTACTCAACACCCACCCCATGAACTAGTTCATGCACAGTGATATTTCTGGCTTTTGTGTGTGTGTGTGTGTTTGTGCCTCTCTCTCTCTCTGTGTTACCTCTCCATCAATATCGGTGGAGTCCAAAATCAAAGAAATAACCAATGGAACTAAGCAGTGCAAATATCCAACTGCTGTTGCCACAATTAACTACAAGTAACTTATTCCTCACTTCTACCACAGTATATGCTTTTTATATTGCTACTGCCCTTTTATTCACTATGATGAAATTATTTAATTGCTTCATGTTGATATATGGGTTGAAAAAAGAAATAGAATCTGTAATTAAAAGATAAAACCATTTAAAACTTTAACTTTTTATCTAGACAATCCTAATGACTGAGACAGGGCTTTGAACTGGTTCAAACTGATTCAGTCATGGCTGACAAAGTGAAACTGGAACAGACCCTAATTCTTATAATTTGGGTGCTCCAGATAGATAACTGGAATGGGAAAAAATTTATGAGTCGAAGCCCTGGAATGGGAGAGTTGGAAGAGTCATAGGGAGCCCTTTCAGGAGCCTAATGCATGAGATGAATTACTGGCAGGACTGTGGAGAATGACATACATTCAATGCAGTGCAGTCAGCAGCCATCTTTGAGCGAGGCACCTGTTTCTGACTCTGCTCAAAATCTGAAGGGCAAGGGATTTGGTTGCCATGCAATGTGTACACTGCCCTTGTTTTCTAAGAGGGAGATTAAGTTTCTAGTAGGGCTCTGACCCATAATTTTTCCCATTCTGGTTACCATTCTGGTTCACCCAAATTTAAAAAATTCGGGTCTGTTCCAGTTTCGCTTCCTCAACTATGAATGAACCAGGAAGAACTGGTTCGAAGCCCTGAACTGAGAAACCTACTGAACTATGCTTTTATCCCAAAAAAGATAAAAGATTTATGACTTTGGAAAAGGAAAGGGGTTACTATGGTTTGTGTGACACATCTACTAAACTTCTACTAGGCTACTACACGTTTTACTTCCAATTTACTGCTGATAAGTGTGACTGAAGCATGATTTAATCTCCAGTTCCTACTACCAGGACGGTGATTTCGCTAAACAAGATCACTAAGCTATCACCTCAAAAGAGAATGGATAGCTCTAAGGGTTAATTCTAATAGTTCTTTATCACTGTGAACTTACGATTTAATTACATAGTCTGAGAGTAGTGTTGGAGAGGTACCTAGAAAAGGACCAAATCTCTCAAGGAAGTTCACCTTCACTCTTATCTGAGGAAAAATAAAGAAACAAAATGCCAATCAATCAAAGAGGAATGGGATGATGCCAATTTACCACAAGCAACCCAAGCTACTTTTGGGCATCCCATCAGAGCAAACAGGAATAGTTACAAAACTTGTCTCATTACTTCTCAGACATTTCAGTCGCTGTTCATTTGGCATAACTCATATTTAATAATCTAATATGAAATAAACTTATGTCAAGTGTGGCAATATAGCATTCAAACTCTAAGAATGTGTGTCTTTAGTTAAATAATTTTAGAGAAGTATGGCTTGCTAGCTTGCATTGTACAGATTATGTTGAAGATCTTGCTCTTGGATGATTTCCTATTGTCTGGCCTTGTTTTCGCTTTTTATGTTTTGTAATTTCCAGCAAAGGATTGTCACATAAAGACAGATTGAAAAAAATCATGTATTGTCATTTTCTAATTACTGTTATTTTATGGTTAAATGAAAATCTTTAGAATTATTGAGACAAATGTATCATAGATATGGGTAAATTTCAAAAGCATTAGAAGTTCGGCACTAAAGCCATTTTTTTTTCTGAATTAATAAAGTTTTATTTATATACAAATCACACAAATAACTGCATCTTAGCCATTTTTCAGTATGTTGGCTAGCTTGAATACTCTCAGTATGGGAAACATATGGAAAGAATATGAGTGGACAGATAAAACGAGAATTGAAAGCAGGAGCACAATCAATGTTCACTGCAGCACTACTCTCAATAGCCAAAAAGTGAAAACAGCTCAAATGTCCATTAACAGATGAATGGATAAACAAACTATGGTATATACATACAATGGAATATTACTCAGCTATAAGGGGAAAGGAAGTCCTGATACACGCTACAACACAGATGAACTTTGAAAACATACTAAGTAAAATAAGTCAGTCACAAAAAGGACAAATATTGTAATGATCTCACTTATATAAAATACCTAGAATGGCAAGTGTATAGAGACCAAAATTTATTAATGATTACAAAAGGTAGGTGGCAAGGAGGGAGAAGAGGGGGACTCAATGCTTAGGGGACACTGAGCTTACGTTAAGGGTGATGGGATAACTTGGGAATGGATGAGGGTGATGGTTGAACAACATAATGCCACTGAACTGTACACATGAATACTGTTGAAACATCAAATGTTTTGTTATATATATATCTTTATCACACACATGGAAAGATTAAATAAGAATAAGATATAGTCCCTGACCTCAAAGGGATTGTAATCTACTAGAGAGGTAAAGGCCATTTCTCATCTGAAGGTATTTAAAATTGTACAATCCTCACTCATTGGTAGGTCGACCCTAGATATCAAGCTGCTTCAGACGCATGCACTAGCATCCAAGTTCCATGATGGCAGACATTTTTAGTTTCTGTTTGTTCACCACCATACCCGCAGAACCAAGAAGAATGATTGGAACCATTACGTGCTGAATAAATATTTGCTAAAGAAACAAACAAACAAGAAAACCACTACGGAGACCCTGCTCTCCAGTCATTGGAATTTTAGTTGATAGGCACTTGTTCTGATACTGTAAACGACATCCAATACCAGCACAAAGTACATACTCACTTGTGAAATGAATGAATGAAGAAAAGACAATGAACTCAGTATTAGTCTAGTTTGCTGGTACCCACTGAGATAAAAGGTTAATAATTAAAAACCATTTTCTCAAACCAAAGTTTGAGAAAATTAAAATGAATGAACTTAATATACAGTTTATAAAAGGGTCAAAGTTAGTTGTTTGGGACAGAGCTGTTATGATGGCTCTCGTGATTGTCAGGGGTCTCACGAAGGTCCTTCTCAAGTTCCCCTCAGAGACCTGAGGTTTCCCACAATTAATAAGCTCTTTCTCCTGCCCACATTCTTTCACTCCCCTGAATTATCTGGGAACCTTTACGACCCTCAGTAGATAACAGACTCCAGTGAGGGTGCAACACTTGTTATTCTCCCTCTGCCTTCCCAAGGCTTCATGGGCCAGTACTTACCACCATAGCTTGCAAACAGTAATGCTCAATAGATGTTTGTTACATAAAACAACAACAAAAAAAAATACTTTTTACTAGTTCCCATTAAGCTAATCTTCGATCATCTGACATCAACTTCTCCACATATTCTAAACATCAGAGAAAACATATTTGCCATCAAAATTTTTTAAATTCTAAGAAATTTATCTATATTTAATTTTAAATGTTATTGCCTGTGGCGGTATAAAGAAGTGCATTTCCTTCCCATAAGCATTGCTCATGCCATGTGCATCATCCCAAGCTGCAAGCATTTCAAACCACACCAGTACTCTGATAGTATTTTCTGTCCTCCGCTAGAAAGTCTGCACAGTACCCCTCGCTCATTTTTATTTGCAGGTGCATGGGAATGAATGTAAGCTGATTTATCTTTGTAGGCTCTCTTGATGCAAACAATGGCAAAATTTGTTTCTTGGATTCTTTACAATCCATTCTACAGCTGCCTTCCAGCAAGTGTGAGTTCTAAGGCTTCTTTCTGAAAGCCATGTCCTCCCAACAGAAATATCCTTGAGTAGATGTAAATCCTTACTTGATGAAATTGACTAATATCTGTGTAGAGCTTTACTATACACAAAACACTTTCATATACATTAACTCATTTAATTCTCACAATAACTCAATGCAATAGCACCCTCATTACCATTTTGCATATGAGACAATCTTTTTAAAATATAACAACGTTCCCAAGATTACACAGCAGAGGTAGTGCCTGAAATCTAAATCCTTTGTTTTCTTCTCCTTCTATATAATCACCTTCCAGCCCCTGTATATATGAAAACTAGACTGTCTCTTTTACTTGAGGTATCTTCTTTTTTATGGATTTTAAATGGAAAAGAGATAAGATGAAAATTCTGCTTGCAGTCTCCCCTCGGTCAGTGTTCTTCCTTAATGTTTGTAGAGAGGTAAGCCACTAAAAGCTCTATCCAAAATAAGTAGAATAAGATGCTTCCCAAAGAGCCCTAGGAATTAAAATGAGCAGCATCTTGGTAGATGTGTGTTTCTGTGTCTTCTATGTTCTCTTTTGACTCAGCATCCATCGTGCCCCAAAGCACAAAACAATAATTAGAACAGAAAGGATGCTTGCACGAGCTGGAAATTAAAATATCACGTAACAATTTCAATAACTAGACAACTCATTTGAGGGCAGTGATGTCAACACTACAAATGTATCACAAGAAGAACAGTGATTCTAATGCAATAAGATGGCAGTGTTAAGCAGTCTTTTCATAATACATTCTCTAAAACATGGAGCTACATAATGACTTTCTCTGATATAGTCATGTCAGTAAGGAATTAAAAAAACAACAAACACATTTCCAGAAGTTGCTTAGAGGATGAAAACACATATGGAATGATCCAGCGATTATGTAAAAGAAGAACTGTGCCATTTATACACATAATAATTTTATAAATAGTAAGAGATGGAAGATCATTATCACAAAACTATAACCCGTAAGGTAGTTTCACATTATTTTATCTCAAATTACTGCTAAACTGAAAACATAATAGCTTCACAGACCAAGCATTTTAACTGCTTTTTTTTTCCCTCACTTCTGATTTGTATAGAAACTTCTGAAACACCTTGGTAATTATCAGCAATGAAACAAAACTATAAAACTGGGAAGACTGTCTCAATCCTTCTAAGTGTCAAAGGTCGTTTTTCTGGACTTACATGTACAGCTTAACAGGACTATTATAACCCACCGTATCCTTCCTTCTAATCTGTTCCTGGCACTGGAGCAAAGCAAATCATTCACCCACCCTCACATGCTGTTGTGGGCAGTTGAATAGATTCTGAAACATAGCAACCCTACAGGACAGAGTAGAACTGCTCCGTAGGGTTTCCAAGGCTGCACTCTTTATAGAAGCAGATTGTCACATCTTTCTCCCATGGAGTGGCTGTTGGGTTTGAACTGATCTTTCAGTTAGCAGCCTGGTGCTTAACCACTGTGCCACCAGAGCACCTACAGCAACCTTACAGCGACCCTATATGACAGAGTAGAACTGCCCCACAGGGTTTCATAGTCTGTAATTTTTATGGGAGCAGATTGCCAGGTCTTTTCTCTCACAGAGTGGCTGGTGGGTTTGAACTGCCAACCTTTCGATAAGGTTAGCTGCCCAGCACTTAACCCTTGTGCCACCAGGACTCTTTACCTTCACATACATCTTCTTAAAAATAGTCCTGGCTTCACACTGTGGGCTGGCCCCTACGTGGTTTGGCCCTGGCCGCTTCTCCAACCTTACCCAGAATCTCCTTCTCACTCACTACTGTCACCACTGTGTCCCCAGCATCCAGAACAGTGACATGCACATAATTGGGGCTCAACAAATATTTGAATGAATTGTTTTTACCATTTGACATATGTAATAAAAAAAGATGCCTCTCAGTTTTGCAGTTCCTTTATTGCCAAAGCAATTTTATGTAAGGAGAGTATAGATTAGTAATGTGATTTGTCTTTAATTCTTGGCATGTATTTTCATATACTTTGATAATCCAGAGCAGATACTGAAAGTTACATATATTTTAACTCTAACTAATCATTCCACTGATTAATTAACTATTGCAGCAAATAAATGTCTGTTGTGTTCCAGGCATTAGAATAAGTATAAGAACAGATTTAAATCGTCCATCATTCAACAACATTTACTGAACGTTGGTGGCACAGTGGTTAAGAACTTGGCTGCTGGCCAAAAAAGGTCAGCAGTTCAAATCCACCAGCTATTCCCTGGCAACACTACGGGGCAGTTCTACTCTGTCTTATAGGGCTGCTATGAGTGAGAATTGACTCAGAGGCACTGAGTTTGGTTTTCGGTTTTTTCAAGTGCCAGTTAAAAGTGTCAGATACACAACCAATAAGAAACTGGAAGGTGGGATGGCGAGTTTTTATATTTCCCAACTTACACATGTATACACACAAGCTAGAACACACAGTCACGCAATTTTACGACTTGGGGAAACTTCAGAGAACATTAAATCTAGGTTCATCTTTGGTGAGTGAATCATTCTTTGTACTATCTTTACCCTATGCCAAATATGGAAGACAGCTCGAGGGGTTACATACGCTATCTAAATCCTCTCTCTCCTGTAACACGTACAAAGACTATTTCTTCCTGGAAGAGGACGCTGACAGAATTTGAGATTTTATTAAGTGGCCTGCTTTGAGCTCTTGTTTTATCCCACTTGCCTTTGTTCTTGGCATAGTGCTTATAAGAGCTAAAGCACTTTTCTATGAACCCAGTCAGAGCCACAGTTAAATTTTCTGTAAATGTTTTTCTCTCTCCAAAAAGGGGGGTGGGGCTGTAATGTAGTAAAAGAATGTAATCTACCTAGATGTTAAGGTAAAGGTTTACTCTGATCCATATCTAAGAAGTGCCTCAAGCTGGCTAAAAGCTACAGAGGAGATGGAGATCGGGATGGATTTGGTGCTATGGCCAGTTCTGAACAGAGGTTAACAGCACAAGCTTTGTGGTGTGACAGAGCTCGGTTTGAATTCTGGCTCCACCATTTACCACCTTCCACCAAAGTCATTAGGCAAATTACTGAACCCACCTGAGGTTTGGTATCTTCATTTAAAAATACTTACCATTTAATTATCATTGTTATTACTAAAAAACATTCATTATTGCTATTAATAAAAATTCACGCATTCTGCAGACCTGAGACCCCCAAACAGAAAGGAACAGTTTTTCTTCTATAAAGTTATATACATTTTAATATTCCTTTGTGGATACGATGCATTTCTTAAGAGAAAAATATATTCATCCGGATTCCAAGGACATGATTTTCCCTGTCAACTCATTATTTATCTCAGCCATAGTCTTTTTGTGATTGATTTTTATAACACTTTAATATATTTTCTGGGCTTTCTCTTTTGTCATTATTGAAACAAGTTTTCTCTTCATGCAATCATGAATAAACTCTCTCTTACTTCTTCAGTAATATAAGCACAGTCTTTCAGAACATTATGGTAAATTTTAAGATGAAAAATAAAGAAATAGCAAGGGTAAGAATTAAGAAAAAGGGGCCTGTGACGAAATAAATGAGCCATGAAACTAGTTGACTGGAAACACTTGGACAGCCTGGTTTATATTTCCTCATTGTCTGAAAATAAAAAGAAGAGCAAATACACCAAGTTTATTGATGATCCACTGCCATTTGTTCACCATGAATCTATCAAGAGAGAAGGGGTGTTGTTATCACTTTCTAATATTGGTATTAAAATAATGTTCATGGTTACTGTTAAGTCCATCACAGATATTTGGCTCAAGTATGTGAATGTAGTAATTTATGAATCCAAAGAATAATTACATAAAAATAATAAAAAAGAAATCCCTTACATATATTTGTGCAGTATATATACAGAAAATATTCCATTCCAGGAGACTTATGCGCATTCAAATGGACCAGTCATGACTTTCCATATGTGTAAAAGCATTAGGGACCATCTAAAACTTTTCTAAAAATAGCCAAGTTTATCAGTTTAGGTTTGTAGTGATATAATATTGCTCACATTTTTGATCCATGACCTGTCAGTTTGTTGTACTGTGGTGGCTTTTGTGCTGCTATGATGCTGGAAGCTATGTCACTGATATTTCGAATACCAGCATGGTCACCCATAGTGGACAGGTTTCAGCAGAGCTCCCAGATTCAGACAGACTAGGAAGAAAGGTCTGGTGATTTACTTCCAAAAAGTAGCCAGTGAAAACCTTATGGATCACAACAGAACACTTCCTGACTTGCTTGCTTTGGACACATCATCAGGAGGAATCAATTGCTAGAGGAAGATACCATGTTTGGTGAAGCAGAGGGCCAAAGCGGGTGCGAGACTCTTGGTGAAATGGATTGGCACGATGGCCACAATGATGGACTTGAACATGGTGGCAACTGTCAGGATGACGCAGGATTGGGCAATGTTTTGTTCTGTTGTACATAGCTTGCCATGAGTCAGAGCTGATTTTACAGCAGCTAACAACAACAAATACTTGATACACACAATTAATAGAGTGTTGACCTCATTGTACGGTAGTTCAATTATCAATGCTGCCCTGCAACCTAAATTTCCAGACTCAACTCCAACTATTCACCTACATGTATCCTATCATCATGTGATCAACATTTTGGTGTACTTCCTTAGAGTTATTTTCCCATACATATTTGAAAATCTAGTTTTTTTGTGTGTGTGTATATATATAAATAAAATTAGGATCATAACAGTTGTTTCACTGTCTGCTTTAATATGTTAAATTTTATCCTACATATAAATTTTATAAACAATTATGTACACTTCAAAGAAAAATAATTACATGATCTCCCATTTACTCACCAACCAGGTTAGGAACTACATTACCAGACGTTAGAGGCTCTCTGTGGGCCACTCCCTTGCATCCTCAACCTTGGCCCCAGAGATAATTACCATCATGCATTTTGTTAAATATGCCCTCCTTTTTCAATATTGTGATATCACCTATGCATATATTCTTTAAAAATACTTTGCTTGTCTGGGGTCTTAAAAGTGGGTAGGCAGCCATCTAAGATACTCCACTAGTCCCATGCCTTTGGGAGCAAGGGAGAATGAAGAAAACAAGATACAAAGGAAAGATTAGCCCAAGGGACTAATGGACCACAGCTACCAAGGCCTCCACCAGACTAAGTCCAGTACAGCTAGACGGTGCCCACCTACCACCACTGACTACTCTGACCGGGCTCACAACAGAGGGACCCGGACAGAGCTGGAGAAAAATGTAGAACAAAATTCTAGCTCACAAAAAAAGACCAGACTTACTGGCCTGACAGAGACTGGAGGAACCCCAAGAGTATGGCCCCCAGACACCCTTTTAACTCAGTAATGAAGTCACTCTGGAGGTTCACCCTTCAGCCAAAGATTAGACAGCCCCATAAAACAAAATGAGACGAAAGGGGTACAACAGCCCAGGGATAAGGAGTAGAAGGCAGGAGGGGACAGGAAAGCTGGTAATAGGGAACCCCAGGTTGAGAAGGGAGACTGTTGACGTGTCATGGGGTTGTTAACCATGGTCATAAAAGAGTATGCATACTGTCTAATGAGAAACTAGTTTGCTCTGTAAACCTTCATCTAAGGTACAATAAAAAGAAAAAAAACTTTGCTTGGTTGTGCCTGTTTTTGAACTGAATATAATGGAATACAGTATGCTTTCTTTTGTGACTTGCATCATTCCTTAATATTATGCTTTTGAGATTCATCCATGCTGATTCGTTTAGATGTAGTTCATTTTCAGTCCTCTGCGGCATATGCTTGTACGAATATATCAGTTTATCCATTCTATTGGCGTTCCAGTTTTTTTAAAAATTACCAATAACACTGCTTTTAGTATGTCTCTGAGCGCGCACGTACAAGTGTTTCTTTATGAAATATACTTGCTGTTGTCGAGTAGATTCTGACTCATAGCGACCCTACAGGACAGACTAGAACTTCCCCATAGGGTTTCCAAAACTGTAATCTTTATGGAAGCAGATTGCCACATTTTCCTCCTGTGGGGCTGCTCACCTTTTGGGTTGCAGCTGAGAGCTTAATCACTGTGCTGCCAGGGCTCCTCTATGAAATATAGGAAAGCCGAACTGCTGGATCCTAGGGTATGTGGGGTTCCATGGTAGAATTCTCACCTTCCATGCAGGAGAGCCGGGTTCAATTCCCGGCCAACGTACCTCATGCACAGCTACAACCCGTCTGTCACTAGACAGGGTGTGCTATGTGAAACCGGTTTCAGCCCGTATTAATTCTGGGCACAGAATAATAGTATGTAACAGACTAAGATGAACTTGGAAGAAAGGCCTAGTGAACTACTTTCTAGATCAGGACTGTTCAACAAAAATACAATGTGAGATACATATATAATTTAAAATTTTCTAGTAGCCACATTAAAAAAAGTAAAAAGAAACTAGAGAGATTAATTTTAGTAATATAATTTATTTAACCCACTATACCTAAAATATTTTCATTATAACATGTAATCAACATAGAAATTATTAAGGAAATATTATAGGTTTTTTTTTTTTTTTTAAATACTAAGCCTTCAAAATCTGGTGTGTATTTTACATTTATTGCACATCTCAATTTGGACAAGCCACATTTCAAGTGCTCCAAAGCCATATGTGGCTAGTGGCTACCCTACTGGCAGCTCAGTTCTAGATACTAAGCCTTTGCCAGGCATGTATATTACAGATTATCTTGTCAGTTACAAGGTTTGTCTTTTCACTCTGTGGTATCTTTTCATGAATCAAAATTCTGAACTCTAAGTATTCAAATATATCTTTATTTTCCCTTATAATGTGGATATCTATGTCTTGTATTTTAAAAAAATCCTCTACCTTCCCTGCATAATAAAGATATAAAACTACATTGCCTATTAAAAGCGTTATGGTTTGTAAACAACATGATCATATAAGTAGAAAATTCAGTGGAATCAATAAAAAAATTACTACAGTAAGTGAAATTAGCAAGGTTGCATTTTAGCAATAATTAGAAATTGAATTAAATAATCATCTCATCTACAATAGCACCAAAAATATAAAATATTTAGGAATAAATATGACAAAATATGTGCAAGACCTGTACACTAAAAGCTATCAAAAAAAATCACAGAAAAATATTAAAGATGACCTATAACCATAGAGCTATACATTGATTATGGTCAGAACACTCAATATTGTTAAAAATATAAATTTTTCCTAAATTGACCTATCATCACAAACCCAGTCAAAATCCAAGGATGCTTTTTGCAATTGACGAGCTGTTTCTAAAATTCATACAAAATTGCAAAGGACCTCAATAGTCAAACCAACTTTGCCCGCATCTTAGCCTCTAGAGGGTGTACGTTTACAGTCCTCAGAGAAGCATGTTGCATGTACATCCTGTGGGATCTTTCTGATGTGAAGCCAACCAAAACATCGCCGGCATGAACAACCTGCTCTTCTGGGGATGACTCTGCCTTCAGTGGAGGGGGATGGGGTCTCTTCTCTTGGATATTACCAAAAGAAATCCAGTCTTGGCTGAGAATGCTTCTCCAAAGGTTATTCATTCACTGGCTCCTCTTCTTCATCAGAATCCCTCTTTTAAAGACAGAATTTGTTGGGTTATTGAGCTAAGCACCTACATGCTTTCAAAACAAATGATCTCAAAAACATTATCTTAGAACAGAAGTAAAAGGAAAATTTAACTTTGAAACGGGCCTCCAGTTCTAATGACTTTTATCTCAGCAGGCCCAGGTCGACCAATGCTGGACTCTCTGCCTTGTTCAAAAGCTGGAACTCTGGAGAATTGTAAAATTTTCTGCTTTGGAACTTATACCAACACCCTTGTTCTCTGGTACTGAAAACTAACCCACTACCTCTAAGTCCCTCTTTTGAGCCAACAATTCCTGGAACAGGGCGTAACGCTGCGAGATGGGCCAAACTGCAAGTCTTTTCTGCAAGATTGCAACACCTGCCTGACCAGCACCCACCAAACTTGCAGCTGGCACTCTGCTGCTTTTGTCTCTTTCCCTGTAAAATCCCTCTCATTTTTTGTGTTTGGAGAGATACTTCCTTTGGGAGCTCTCCTTGTTGCAAGTACTTGAATAAAGTGCCTTTTCTGTTGCAATTCGAGACTCAGAAAATTTTTTAAAAGTTGACAATCTTTCTCTTACTCTCATTCTTGAAATATATTTTCATTGGGCACAGAATTATAAATTGACATGTATTTTCTCTCAGTATATTAAAAATATAATTCCATTCCCTTCTGCATTCTAATGAGAAAAAAGCAGTTTAATTGTTCTTGCCTTATAGATGATTTCTTTTTCCACCCTCTTGAGCTGCTTTTAAAGATTTTCTCTCTCTTTGTTGTTGCTGTTTGACAGTTGCATCTTGATGTATTTAGAGTAGATATCTTTTATACTGCTTGGGATGCTTTGGGCTTCTTTTCTTAAAAGTGTGGATTCAAAAATTCTGGAATATTCTCAGTTATCATATCTTTAAATATTACCTCTTTACCACTCTATTTTCTCCTTCTACAACTCTAACTTGAAGTATGTTAAACTTCTCACTCTAACGTCACATCATTAACCTCTTGCTCTTATTTTTCCTCTTTATGTCTCTGTGGACTTCATTTAGGATAAATTTTTCATATGTCTTCTAGTTCACTAATTCTATCGATTCTAGTTCACAAATTTGCTGATAAATCCATATAATCTGTTTTTACCTTAATTGATCACATTATGGATTGAATTATGTTCCCCCAAAATATGTGTTGTAAATCATAACCTCTATGCCTGTGGTTTTAATCCCATTTGGGAATGGGTTGTCTTTGTTATGTTAATGAGGATGGATTAGTGTAGGGTGTATCTTGAGTCAATCTCTTTGGAGATATAAAAGAGATTAAACAAGGGAGCAGGGCAGAGATGGGGGAAGAGAGATGCCAAACCACATGAAGATCTCCAAGGAACCAGGAAACCAGCTGAAGAGACAAGGATCTTCCCCTAGAGCCGCAAGAGAGAGAAAGCCTTCCCCTAGAGCCAGCGCGCTGAATTTGGATTTCCAGCCTTCTAAATTGTGGGAGGAGCCCTGGTGGTGCTGTGGTTATGTGTTCGGCTGCTAACCAGAAGGTCGGCAGTTTGAATCCACCAGTCGCTCCTTGGAAACTCAATGGGCTAGTTCTACTCTGTTCTATATGGTCGCTATGAGTCAGAATCGACTCAATGGCAACAGGTTTTTTTTTAAATTGAGAAAATAAATTTTTGTCAGTTAAAGCCATCTGCTGAGGGCGAAGCCAACATGGCACTATAGACAGAAGCACCATGCTGTCCCTCCACAGCAAAGACTCAAAAAACTAAGTAAAACAGAGACAAACGTCAATCCTGGAACCCTAAGAATTAAATGAAGAGATAAAGAACACAGCCAAGCACTGAATGGAATAAGAAACTGACAGAGAATAGAGAGCGAGGAGAGATACGTACAGAGGTCCTCTATCAGCTAACGCAGCATGGATTCGCCACCCTGGACTCCTGTCAGAGATCAGCGGACAGGGAGTACAGGAAAGCAGCTTCACGGAGCTCCCAGCAGGAGACAGAGTACCCGGTAACAAGAAATACACGTCTTCCTATCCCCTCTCCTTCTCCCACCTGCTCAACCTCTGCTGCTTCGTAGGTCGATGTGACCAAGAAGTGCAGAGTCCCTGCCGCTTGGATTCGCCTCGACCATATCAGAGATTGGCAGACAGGGAGTATGGGAAAGCAGCTTCATGGAGCTCCCAGCAGGAGACAGAACAACCAGTAACCAGCGATATATGCTTTACCACCCCTCATCCTTCTTCACCCCCCACTTGGCCTCCTCTGCTTCCTGAGGCCACAGTCTCTTGGCTGGGAGGCACTGGCTTCAGCCCTGTACAACCTGGATTTGACGTCCACATTGGCCGGATCCCTGAGTGCCATTTGTTTGTTACTGGTGTTGCTTTTTTCCATTTCTTTTGGTTTCTTCTGTACCTCTCACCAACTCTCCTTCTTTTCTCTTAAACAACTGGCTCTGTGTGCCTCTTTTCTTCTTCTTGAAAGGCTGTGACACACAGCTCGACTGTGGAATTGCTTCCTGACCCACACCACCCCTCTGGTGGGATCCCCAAGGTTTTTTTTTTTTTTGTCTGTTTTGTTTTGATTTGTTCTGTTTTGTTTGTTTTCTTGGGAGCCCCTTCCAGCTGAGCTGTACTGCATGGTTGGGAGCTACTTCCCTGGTCTGTGCAGCCACCTGGTGGGAACCCTAGGGGTATTTATTTATTCTTTTCTCTCTTTTTTCCTTTTTGTCTTTTTTTCATTTCTGTTTCTTGCCTCTCTATACTTACCTTCTCTTCCTGGTTCCTGAATACCTGGTGCTGGTGCTGTGTGACATCTCTACCCCTTTAGTCTCATGTATCTACTTGAGCGAAGAATCACACTCTTCACGAGTATCATTTTATGAACCAGAGTCCAGGACAATTTTGTCTGAAGAGTTGGCCTCGGAAATTGTTTTAGTTCTGGACTGATAGAGAATCCGGAGACCATGCCTTCTAGGGTTTCTCCAGTCTCGGTCAGACATAAAGTCTGGTCTTTTTATCAGAATTTGAGTTCTGCACCCCACCCTTCTCCTGCTCCATCAGGAACTCTCTGTTGTGTTCCCTGTCAGGGCGGTCATTGGTGGTAGCCGGGCACCATCTAGTTCTGGTCTCAGGCTGATGAAGTCTCTGGTTTATGTGGCCATTTCTGTCTCTTGGGCTAATACTTTCCTTGTCTTTGGTGTTCTCCCTTATCGTTTACTCCAGGTGGTTGGAATCAACTGATGCATCTTAGATGGCCACTTGCAAGCTTTTAAGACCCCAGACGCCACTTACCAAAGTAGGATGCAGAACATTTTCTTAATAAGCTTTGTTATGCCAATTGACCTAGATGTCCCCTGAAAGCATGGTCC
>NW_004444221.1:1461172-1477313 GCF_000243295.1 Trichechus manatus latirostris
GTCTATTCTGAAGAATGTTCCATGTGCGTTGGAAAGGAAAGTATACTTGGCTGCTGTTGTGTGGAGTATTTGATATATGAGATCAAGTTGGTTGATTACATCTTCTGTGTCTTTGCTGAGCTTCTTTCTGAATGCTCTGTCCTTCACCAAAAGTGGTGTGTTGAAGTCTCCTACTATTACTGTGGAGCTGTCTATCTCTCTTTTCAGTTTGTTTTATGTATTTTGGAGCCCTGTTGTTGGGTGCGTAAGTATTTATTATACTTATGTCCTCCTGGTGTATTGACCCTTTAATCGTTATATAGTGTCCTTCATTATTCTTTGTGCTGGATTTTACTTTAAAGTCTACTTTGTCAGAGATTAATATTGCCACTCCAACTCTATTTTGAGTGTTGTTTGATATATTTTTTTCCATCCTTTGAGTTTTAGTTTGTGTCTTTAAGTCTTGTAGGCAGCATATAGATGGATCGCGTTTTTTTATCCAATCTGCCACTCTCTGTCTCTTTATTGGTGCATTCAGTCCATTTACATTCAGCATAATTATTGATAAGTATGAGTTTGGTGCTGTCATTTTGATGTCTTTTTTTGTGTGTTGTTGAGTTTCTTTGTTCCACTTAATATTCTATAGTGAGTCATTTTTCTTCATGTATTTTCCTTTCATCTTTTTCATTGTTGTTGATTTTGTATTTGCTGAGTCTTTATATGTTTCTTGTTTTTTAGTTTAACGTACAGGATTGTTAGTTTCCTTTTTGGTTGCCTTAATATTTACCCCTATTTTTCTAAGTTTATACCAGTCTTTTATTTCTTTATATCGCTTTGACTTCCTCTCCATATGAAAAATCTATGTATACGTTTTTTTTTTTTAAGTCTCTCTTTTTTGTTTTAATGTTGTCATCTTTTACATATTGACATCTCTGTTTCCCTATTTTCAGTGTTTTAGCTTTGATTTATTTTTCTGACTTCCCTATCTGGGTTGATATCTGGTTGCTCTGTCCTGTGCTCTAGTCTTGGGTTGTTATCTGATGTTATTGATTTTTTGACCGGAGGACTCCCTTTAGTATTTCTTGTAATTTTGGTTTTGTGTTTGCAAATTCCCTAAACTTCCATTTATCTGGAAATGCCTTAATTTCACCGTCATATTTGACAGACAGTTTTCCTGGATATATAATTCTTGGTTGGTAGTTTTTTTCCTTCAAGGCTTTATATATGTCATCCCATTGCCTTCTTGCCTGCATGGTTTCTGCTGAGTAGCCCAGGCTTATTCCTATTGATTCTCCTTTGTAGATGACTTTTCATTTATCCCTATCCACTTTTTCGCTTTGAAATTTCTCTTTATCTTTGGTTTTGTCCACTTCTATTATAATATGTGTTGGTGACTTTCTTTTGGGATCTACCTTATGTGGGGTTCAATGAGCACATTGGATAGACATCCTCCCATCTTTCATGATATCAGGGAGGTTTTCTGCCAACAAATCTTCAACAATTCTCTTTGTATTTTCTATTATCCCCCCCCCCACCCGTTCTGGTACTCCAATCACTCGTAGGTTATACCTCTTGATAGAAGCCCACATAATTCTTAGGGTTTGTTCATTTTTTTTTAATTGTTTTATCTGAGTTTTCCTCATATAAGTTGGTGTCAAGTGCTTTATCTTCAATCTCACTAATTCTGACCTCTATTGGCTCAATTCTGTTCCTATGACTTTCTATTGTGCTGTCTAATTCTGAAATTTTATTGTTAATCTTCTGGATTTCTGATTGTTGTCTCTCTATGGATTCTTGCTGCGTGTCAAATTTGTCATTATGCTCTTCTCCATTTTTTTAATTTCCTGTATTGCGTGTTCTGTGTGTTGATTAATTTCCTTCCTTATCTCTTACAGAGTTCTGCATGTTAATCTTTTGTATTCTGCCTCCAGTAATTCCAAGAAATTTTCTTCCTCTGGAAAATTTCTAGATTATTTTGGGAGCTTGCTGAAGCCATTATGGACTGCCTCTTTATGTGATTTGATATTGTCTGTTGTCTCTGAGCCATCAATAAGTTATACTTATTTATGTTTGCTTACTGTGTCCTAGCTTCTTGTTTTGTTTTTTTTTGATATGCCCAAATAGACTGCTCATGTGAGCTAGCCTAGTCACCAACACCCTTGAAGGTCCAATGTCCTGCCCCCAGGTGGCTAGACCTGCCACTAAGTATGTGAGCCCAGGAGTCTGCCCACTCCTCCTGTAGGGATTCAGCTCAGGTGTCTAGGTAGTCGGCCACCAAGTGTGTGCTGCAGGCTCTCACGTACAGTTCCAGACAGGCATGGGTGATTGGTGTAGGCGCAGGCATTTGGCTGTAGCAGGGGGGCACAGGCTGAGCAAGGCAGGGGGCTGACAGCCACCCACGACTGTCCAGGAGGAAAGTGTGTCCTTGTTCGCTACAGCGCATAGATAGGTGGGTTTTGCAGCCAGACTACGAGCACCCAATGCTGTTGGCTGTAAGGACTGGGGGGCATCTCTTATACTTGGGCCTCTGTAGCAGATGGCTAGGTGGTGTGGGTGGTGCCACCAGTCCTCAGGCCCCTGATGTGGGTAGGTGAATACCCTGCTTAATGGGCATCGTCAAATGTCACAAATCTTCCACTTCACAGCTGAAACAGTTGAAGTTAGACTTCACGTATATACCCTGTTGTACTGTGGTAATGAGGGCCTACACTGTTCAAATGGGCCCACACAAGTCTATGCAGGGGGAAAGGCACTCAAAGTCCATGGACCCCTTATGCCTGTGCCTAGGCAAAGGAGCTGTGCCTACCCTCAGTTCCTGGCTTAGGGGAACCTGCAGATTATTTTTTCTCCTATGTGTTAATTTGTTCACTCTCCAAGGCCGGGAGAATGGCTCAGGGTGCGTGATGATCCTACTTCTGGCACAGGGGACTCGGCAATTGATGAGGCCGGTCCAGGACCCAGTGCAGAGCAGGGAAGTAAATGGGAGAGAGGTTTTTCCCAAAAGGAGGTGTTTTTGATCCGTATGGTAGGCCAGACGCAAATACTTATCTTTCATCGGTTGAGGGCTGTTTCTCATTGGTTCTGGATGGCTGAGTAGACTCTGCCGCTGGGTCTCTCCTGGTGCGGAAAATGCCTCCTGAGCGCCGCTGCTCGCGTGCCTCACCGCTCACTGCTGAGCTGATCCGGGCTGAAGGGCTCAGGCTCTCACCGGGTTAGGTCTGGTAATTCCTTGCTGCTTCCAAGCTGTATCTCCCTCCCCTGCCACTCAGTCCGGTTTCTCAAATTTGCATTTGATATTCCGGGCTCCTAGACTGTCATATACAATCAATTCACTTGTTTTTTTGGGTCTTTGTTGTAAGAGGGAACACTGGAAGCACTTGACGACTCCGCCATCTTGGCCCCACCTCCTGGAAACTTTTTTTTTTATTGTACTTTAGATGAAGGTTTACAGAACAAGTAGTTTCTCATTAAACAGTTAGTACACATATTGTTTTATGACACTGGTTAATAACCCCACGTCATGTCAACATTCTCCCCCTTCTGGACCTTGGGTTCCCTGTTACCAGCTTTCCTGTCCCCTCCTGCCTTTTAGTTATTCTCCCTGGGCTGTTGCATCGCATTAGTCTTGTTTTGCTTTTTGGGGCTGTCTAATCTTTGGCTGAAGGGTGAACCTCGGGAGTGACTTCATTATTGAGCTAAAAGGGTGTCCGGGGGCCATACTCTTGGGGTTTCTCTAGTCTCTGTTAGGCAAGTAAGTCTGGTCTTTTTTTGTGAGTTAGAATTTTGTTCTACATTTTTCTTCAGCTTTGTCTGGGACCCTCTGTTGTGATCCCTGTCAGTTTTTGCTCATTTTTAAATACCTAAAATATAATAACCTAAAAAGTGCTACTTGATAACTTTCCTAGGGTAAAAAATGAAATTATTCATTTTATTATTTGTATAAATTCTGATGCTAAGAAAACAACACATATCTCTTTGAGTGATTTAAAGTAAGCATACAAGCATCTGTAGGCCTTCAGCTGGGAAACGATAGTAAAAATTATATTTGTTTGCAATATAATTATCTCTAAGTACATTAAAAAATGCTAACATTTTTAGCACACACTGAACTTATCTTGGATTTCTGATTCACATTTCCTGAGGTATAATTATTTTTTTTATTTTCCCATTCCAGCTCAATATTTTTCTCATTTATATTGTAATTCTGTAGCAGAAAATGGTTTTCTGTTTTCATAAATAACAGCAATATATGAAAAATACATAAGTAGTGATTGGACACAAAATAAGGAGCTAATCTAATAACCTATCTCTTCTAAAGTAGCTATATATTTCTATCATTTCACATGGACGATGAGGACAACTGCCTCCCTGATTTTTGTTGTTTCATATTGGTAACTTTTATTCTGTGAGAATGATAAACCTAAACCAGATAATCTAATCATATTCCAAAATGGAAGTTTGCTTAAAATACACAAGAGAAGTTAATGGATACATATTACATGCCAGTTATGACAGGTACACACATATACAGATGCATATTGAAAACCAGTCACAACTCAAGCCATGTATTCTATTTATATAAATATAAAAGCTACTGTTTTAATTAAAATGTACTCCTGATACGATTTTTATTTGGGGCTGTGAGAGCCAGCTTCCAACCTGTGCCCCCTTGATCCTACCTTCACACCCCTGTATACAACTAACCACTGAATACAACTAACCTATGTAACAACTGGACATTCTGGAATGGTGGAATGTGACTTTGGAAACTAGTTAATAAAAGATTTGGCTTCTGTCTGACTTTCTCTTGGCTCACTTGCTCTGGGGGAAGCCAGCTGCCACGCCACAAGGACACTCAAGCAGACCACTGCAGAAGTCCATATGAAGAGCAGCTAAGGCCTCATAAGCAACAACCAGCATTAACTTGCCAGGCACGTGAGTGAGCCACCATAAAGTAGACCCTCCAGCTGCAGTCAAAGCTTCAGATAACTGTAATCTCATGAGAGGTGCTAAGCCAGAACCTCTCAGATAAGAAATTCCTGATTCCTGACCCATAGAAACTGTGTAAGACAATAAATGTTCATTATTTTAAACTGTTAAATTTGGGGATAATTTGTTACATAGCAACAGATAACTAATACAGGGGTGTTGGAATATTCAGTTTTTTAAACTGAATAAAAAATTGAAAGTAAAAGAAACCGCAAAAAAGCCAGGGCTGTCGAGTCGATTCCAACTCATAGCAACCCTGTAGGATAGAGTTAAACTGCTCCACAGGGTTTCCAAGGCTATAAATCTTGATGGAAGCAGACTGCCACGTCTTTCTCCCGTAGAGAGGCTGGTGGGTTTGAAATGCCAATCTTTTGGTTGGGAGCTGAGCACTTTAACCACTGCGCAACCAGGACTCCCGAAAGTAAAAGAAGATACCTTAATAGTAAATTAAAATACAGATCCCCTAGAAACTAAAAGAGAGCTGCATAAGTGGAAAAATATACCTTGCTTATGGATAGGTAGACTCAACATAGTGAAAATGTCAATTCTACCCAAAGCAATCTACAGGCACATGCAATCCCGATCCAAATTCCACCAGCATTTTTTAATGAGATGGAGAAACAAATCACCAACTTCATTTGGAAAGGGAAGAGGCCCCGGATAAACAAAGCACTACTCAAGAAGAAGAACAAAGTGGGAGGCCTTACACTACCTGATTTTAGGACCTATTATACTGCCATGGTAGTCAAGACAGCCTGGTACTGGTACAATAACAGATACATAGACCAATGGAACAGAGTTGAGAATCCAGATATATGCTCATCCACCTATGAGCAGCTAATATTTGAAAAAGGCCCAAAGTCCATTAACTGGGGAAAAGACAGTCTCTTCAACAAACGGTGCTGGCATAATTGGATATTTATATGCAAAAAACTGAAACAAGACCCATATCTCACACCATGTACAAAAACTAACTCAAAATGGATCAAAGACTTAAATATAAAACTGAAAACTATAAGGATCATGGAAGAAAAAATAGGGACAATGCTAGGAGCCCTAATACATGGCATAAACACAATACAAACCATAAGTAACGATGCACAAGCACCAGAAGAGACTAGACAAATGGGAGCTCCTAAAAAGCAAACACTTAACGCTCATCCAAAGACTTCACCAAAAGAGTGAAAAGACAACCTACAGATTGGGAAAAAATTTTTGGCTACGACAAATCTGATCAGCATTTAATCTCTAAAATCTACAAGATACTGCAAAACCTCAACAGCAAAAAGACAAATAACCCAATTAAAAAATGGGCAAAGGATATGAACAGGCACATCACCAAAGAAGATATTCAGGCAGCTAACAGACACATGAAGAAATGCTCACGATCATTAGCCATCAGAGAAATGCAGATCAAAACTACAATGAGATATCATCTCACCACAACAAGGCTAGCATTAATCCAGAAAACACAAAATAACAAATGCTGGAGAGGTTGTGGAGAGACTGGAACACTTATACACTGTTGGTGGGAATGTAAAATGGTACAACCACTTTGGAAATCGATTTGGCGCTTCCTTAAAAAGCTAGAAATAGAAGTACCATACGATCCAGCTATCCCGCTCCTTGGAATATATCCTAGAGAAACAAGAGCCGTCACACGAATAGATATATGCACACCCGTGTACATTGCAGCACTGTTCACAATAGCCAAAGGATGGAAGCAACCTAAGTGCCCATCGATGGACGAATGGATAAACAAAATATGGTATATCCACACAATGGAATATTACACAACGATAAAGAACAATGATGAAGCTGTGAAACATTGTATAACTTGGTGGAAGCTGGAACTGATTATGCTGAGTGAATTTAGTCAGGCACAGAGGGACAAATACTGTATAAGACCATTATTATAAGAACTCAAGAAAAGGTTTAAACACAGAAGAAAACATTCTTTGATGGTTACGGGGGTGGGGAGGGAGGGTGAGGGTTATTCACTAACTAGATAGTAGATAAGAATGATCTTAGGTGAAGGGAAGGACTGCACACACTATAGGGGAAGCCGACACAACTGGACTAAACCAAAGCTAAGAAGTTTCCTCAATACAATCAAATACTTTGAGAGACAAAGTAGCAGGGATGCAGGGTCTGGGGACCATGCTTTCAGGGGACATCTATGTCAATTGGCATAACAAACCTTATTAAGAAAATGTTCTGCGTCCTACTTTGGTGAGTGGCGTCTGGGGTCTTAAAAGCTTGCAGGTGGCTATTTAAGATGCATCAACTGGTCCCAACCACTTGGAGTAAAGGAGAATGAAGAATACCAAAGACACAAGGCAAGTATTGGCCCAAGAGACAGAATGGACCACATAAACCAGAGACTTCATCAGCCTGAGACCAGAAGAATTAGATGGTGCCCGGCTACCACCAATGACCACCCTGACAGGGAACACAACAGAGGGTCCCTGATGGAGCAGGAGAAAGATGGGATGCAGAACTCAAATACTAGTAAGAAGACCAGACTTGATGGTCTGACTAAGACTGGAGGCGCCCTGGAAAGCATGGTCCCTGGTCTCTCCATCACCCCAGAACTAAAACAATTTCTGAGGCCAACTCTTCAGACAGGGATTGGACTGGACTGTGGGACATAAAGTGATACGTGTGAAGAATGTGCCTCTTAGACAAGTAGATATAGGAGACCAAAGGGGCAGAAGGCAGAGAGAATAAGGAGCTGGTTGAATGTTCATGGGGAATCAGGGGTGGAGGGGAGGAGTGTGCTGTTGCAGAATGGCGTGAGCGGTTGGGGTCTAGTAACAATGTATGTTAAAAAAAAGAAATTCTCTATGGGAGACTAACTTGAAATGTAAACTTCATTTAATTACACCAGTAAAAAGCATACATATATATAGATCCCCAAGTAATCTTTAGTTTATCAAAAATTACTACATATCTATTTTGTATAAAAAGAGCTCGTTAACTCATTTTAACTATAGAGCAAGTGTATCGCTCCTGGGTATGCCCTCCAGCCTGTGTGGCCAGCCTCCGTGCAGAATGTACACATACCTCCCAGCAACACCATGGGCTACTGCTAAGGCAGAGGAAACTCATGGGACAGACCTCCATTCCAGTGTTTCCTAAGCTTTTACGACATTTCCCATGACACCTTTGCATAAACATCAAAATCTCTTACATTCCTTTAATACTATCTGAAGTGCAAAATATTTTATAAATTGCTCCCCCTCCAAAAAAAAAAAAAAAAAAAAATCAGAGTAATGAAACAAAGGTGCTACATGTTTTCAAACTATATGCAATGCTCCCATTTTTACCCCCTTCTTCCTTGAGTCAGGTACAACTACCTTGAGAATTACTGGTCTGTTCTTTAAGTTTGAACATTAGCACTCTCAGGGTACACTTCTGTAGGGACCCATCCAAAGTAATCTCTAAAAGTACAGAAAAAGTGAACTTCATTTCCACTGCAACTGGCAGAGTAAATCAAATAAAGGAAACAAGTATGACAGCTAAAAAAAATCTGAGGATTAGCTAGCATCTGGGTCAAAAAGACTGGAAAATTCAAGGCCACAAGTCAGTCTGTATAACTAACAGCAATTCTAAAGGTGGAGAATGCATGCCAGTCAAATGTAGCAACTGCATGCTTTTTAAAGGAAGGCCTTTATACAAGTGAGGATGGCAAGACGACTTCTTGCTTACTTGGGACACATCACCAGGAAAAGACCGATCACTAGCAAAGGACATCAAGTTTAGTAAAGCAGAGGGTCAGCAAAAACAAGGGGAATCCTCCATGAGATGGAATGACATGGAGGTTGCAAAAATGGGTTCAAACATACCAAAGATTGTGAGGATGGTACACAGGACTGGGCAATGTTTCCTTCTGTTACACCTAAGGCCGCCGGAGTTGCCTGGACAGCAGGTAACAATAAACAATATACAAGAATGTGCTCAGACACAAAGCGGGATAATATACTGACTTTGGAAGTCACTGAAGTCTGACAACGGAGAGGGTTGGTTGAACCATAAATTCACATGCCTCAGAAACAAAGTTGGTAGAATTTTCAGCTCACTGGTCCAGACAGAATGAAATTTATAACAGTATAATCTGTAATCTGTCAAAATCCTTAGAGTAAGAATTTGCTCCCAGTCTTAGTGGAGCAGCTGATATGTACAAAGCACATAATAAAGATTGATGCCCAGCTATTTTGCCAATCCATGAAAAACACATCCTTGCTGAGAAAACATATTTATTGTGATATTTAGTTGGACCTATCCTAATCTTTTGGGTATATGAAAAAAAATCAGGGAATTCTAAAACTGTCACTGAACTTCTCAAAGTGGCAGTAAATTTTGAAATCATTGGCATTTTTGCACAAAGGCAATGGGTACTGATAAGCTTTGAATGAAAATTGTAAACAGAAGAATATTTTGTGGCTAAAATCTCTTCTGAAAATGATATAAATAGTAATGCACCTTATGCTGAGTAACACTTGGCAGGGTTATTTCCAAGAGGGGCTTGGAAGGCCTGGGGCTGCTGTGGGCAGCAGAGTCATAAACACAATACGAAAGGCAGAGCTATAAATAAAAATAGAAATCCCCCCCACCCCACACACACAAAGATGATGATGACCACCTGCTTGATAGGGCTGACCTCATGTCCTAGCTTAATTTCCTTTGGCACAAAGATCCGATTTCAAATTGGTATATATTTCATTTTCAGATTATTTAAAAAGTCTGGTAATTGAATAAAAATATTATTACGGCAGGAAAATTCAGCAAATGCACTAGTGCTAGAAGAAAGAGCATTTAATTGGAAGTCAACAGACTTATTTTCTTGTTCTGGTTCTGCCATTAACTGGTTTTGTGAGTTTTAGCGAATAAACTGTCTGGGGGTTCAGTTTCCTCATGTGTAAACTGAAAGGGCTGGACTCAAATCCAGGATTTGTTAGTTTGTACAAAATAGATCAACTTGAAGTGATGACCTAGGGCACTGCACTGAAGAAGACTCTGAGGCTGCTTAGACTCATTAGGAAAGAGTATCTCGGTATATTAGTAATGCCTGCCAGGCCAGGGCGCGGTGGAGGAATGGCAGGGGAAGTGCCTATCTGCTATCCTTGAACTCAATCATCTTTAAGGGCACTTGCAACTATAATGTTCTATCATTTATTCATTGGACACAACTAACCAGAAAACCCACTGATAGGTTATTTCAACAAAACTACACATTTAGGAAATATAAAGAGCTTAGTAATGAACAGCAGGGAAAACTTGTAATTGCTAAAGGCAGTTGTGGTTAATTTGAAGAAGTAGTGATGAGTATATCAAAGCAAGATTCCAAATGACTTTCAATTTTTTATACAAGAAAAAGTACAGAAAGGGTGGGTTCTAGGTTGGATAGGTAAAACTCTAAGATCATGATCAGAACATGGCTTTGCATTTCATAGGCCTGAGGGAATATTAACTGTCGCAGGTGTTAACACCACGTACTTCATTAAAACTCCTTAAATTTTGGTGTCACATCATTATAAAATTCCAAACAGATAAAACAACATTTTAAAAATTGTTGCATGCTTTACAATTTCAATTTCAAAAGAGAATTTGAGATAAGACATATATATAAAACTTGTGATGTGGCAATTTACTTCCACATTTCTAATCAGCATCACTGCAAATGTACATTAATCAAACAACAAATTAGAAACAATTTAAAGAAATTTTAATCCAGAAGAAATTTATACATTCATAAAAAATATTTTAAAGTACTTTCTAGTGAAGCTGTAAAATAATATAAATATAGGAAAGCCAAAGAACTTAATGAATCCAAATGAATTTCCTTTTATGAGGCTTAGAACTAAGTTATCTGATCATGTTGGATTGGCTGTCCTTGGACCAAGGGTGTTCTGAAACCCAGTGGCAAGAGGATGTGTTAATGATAAATTTCAATATTGCTGCTGACATTTTCAAGGTAATAAAACCTGCTTAAGTCCATATACTACTTTTGAGCTTTAATCAAACTCAGGAGAATGAAATTGTTGTTTATAAAAATGAGTAAAATTTGCCTTTACAAGTTTTTGAAGTCTAAACAACACAATTTTTCCCCTCAGAAAAAAAAAATCACCAAATATTTTGTAAGGAATGAACAAAGACATAAATCATTTAAGGTCTTATCTATCTGTCTATCTATCTATCATCTATTCCCTACAACCAGTCTTTAAGCATCTGAATGTGAAGAATATCTCTTCTTACTCCCAAGTTAATCTTTTTAAACTTCACAGTGTGGGTTACCTTTTATATCTATTAAACACATATGTTGTTTGAGTTTTTCTGGCTTTATGGATAGAGAGAATTATTCTGGAATACTTTTTGGGGTTAAAGTAGATTGCTATTTTTAAAAGTGAAAAACAATGGATTTAGTTATTCACTTAAGTTATTCACAAAAAAATATTTATTGTGCCAGGTACCATTCTAGGTGCTATGGCAGTGAACAATACAGAGCAAGTCCTTGTTCTCACAGAGTTTATACTTCAGTGGTTGGAAATAGGCAATAAATAGGTAAAAATATAAATTGTTTCAGACAGTGGTAATTGTCATGAAGAAAAAGTACCAGTGACAGAGAAAAACTATGTAGGGCTGGGAATTCCATTGGCTAGTCAGGGAAGCAGGGCCAGCCTCAGGGGCATGCAATCTCTATGGTCACACAGAACTCTATACTTGGTTTAATGCTTTGCTGCTGTTATCAAAAAAACAAAATCAAACTCGATGCTGTTGAGTCGATTCTGACTCATAGCGACCCTATAGGACTGAGCAGACCTGCCCATAGGGTTTCCAGGGAGAGGCTGGTGGATTCAAACTGCCGACCTTTTGGTTAGCAGCCAAGCTCCTGTTGTTGTCAGGACACTCGTTATAACTTTTCAGCTAACAGCCCTGCATTTTCATTTTACACTAGATTCTGCAAATTATGTAGCTGGTTCTGCACGGAAGTGAGATCTGAATGACAAGAAGGAGCTAGATCTATGTGAAGATGGTAAAAGGACAGTCTATGACAGGAACAGTGTGATACAACCTTGGTACATGTGAGAAACAGAAAGACTAGATGACTGAGGAATGCCAATGAGAGAATGAGGCCATGGAAGCTGATGAGGCCACAGAAGTAGGCAAGGGCCAGTTCACATAGGGTCTTCCGGAGACTGGACTTTATCGTAAATGCATTTGGTGAAAAGGTATACAAAAAACA
Organism: Trichechus manatus latirostris; assembly: GCF_000243295.1. Lineage (NCBI taxonomy): Eukaryota > Metazoa > Chordata > Mammalia > Sirenia > Trichechidae > Trichechus > Trichechus manatus. The sequence continues at coordinate 1,473,387 of NW_004444221.1, forward strand.
GAAACAAAATCACCCAGTGACAGAGGGACACAAGCAAACCTGTCTTTTTTGCTGTTAACACAAGTTGAGAATATATACATATCTTGTGAACTTACAACTACAGGCCAATTATCATATCACATTGAGGTTTCAGTGTTCACTACATAGTCTGGGAACCCTGCTGGTAAATGGTTAAGCGCTTGGCTGCTACCGGAAAGACTGGTGGTTCGAACCCACACAGCGGCTCCTTGGGAGGATGACCTTGTGATTTGCTCCTGTAAAGACCGAACTGGTTGCTGTGGAGTCGATTCCGACTCAGAGCAATTCTACAGGACAGAGCAGAACTGCCTCATAGGGTTTCCAAGGCCGACTGCTACATTTTTCTCCCTCTGAGTCGCTGGTGGGTCTGAATAGACAACCAACATTTACTGACTCCTAGGCTCCAGGCACTGTTCTAATCTGCTGTGCTGCAGCACTAAAAAGTCTCTGGTTTCATAGAATTTACATTCTAGGTGGACACACAGAAAATAAAGATAAATGTAAATAAATATGTCGATATTTACATGCTAATATAAACTTAGTATTATACATACTAAGAAAAAAATAAAGCAAAGTGAGTAGTCCAGGGGGTTGGATGGGGGTAGTTTGCTATTTTTATAGGGTCCTCAGGGAAGGGGCTCTGTACTAGGTGACTTCTGAGCAGAGAATAAAGACAGCACTTCCTGCACACATCTGAAGGAGGAGCATTCCAGGTAAGTGGGAAAGCCCAAGGTGGATGCCTGTTTGACATCTTCAAGACCAGCAAGGGTCAGCAGTGGCTGCAGTGGAGGAGCAAGGAAGAGTGACTGAGAGCAGGTTCGAGAGGTGTGTGTTGAGTGTGCCCAGATTAGGGAGGGCTTTGTAGGGCATGGTTTTTAATCTAAGTGCAGTGGGAAGCCATTACAGAGTTCTGAGCAGAAGATGGTGTGATCTGGCTTCCATTTTCAAAGGGTCACTGTGGCTGATTTGTGCAGAACAGACAATGCGGGGGAGTGGGTGGGGGTGGGGGGGCAGGGCTGAAGCAGGGAGACCAACTAGGAGGCTTCTGGATTAATCCAGGGGTGAGATGAGAGTGACTGGGACCAGAGCATAAGCAGTAGAGGTGGTGTGAAAAAGTGGGATTCTGGGTATATCTTCAAGGAGAGCCAGCAGGATAAATGATGTGTCTTTCCAGATAGCATGAGCCCATGTTATATGGTTTCTCAGGGTTTTCATGCCTCTGATTTGTTTTTCTTTTCAGAGACCTTACTTGCATAGGCTAGCTATCTTAAATGATTGTATTTTAAAAACTGATTTATTGCATTAAAAAATAGGCTAAAACATTAAAAAAAAAAAGGTTTGGAGAAGAAGATGTAAATATTGCTGACAACTTTCTTTAAAAAATCCATTCAGCATAAATGTATAAATAACCTGTTCATTAAAAAAGCTGAGGGAAAGAAGGGAATGGGAGTGGCACCTCCTCGGTAATTTAGGCACCAAGAAAGCAAGATCTGAGCGGGCAAGTCAGAGTCAAGGTTTTACACAAATAAGAAAGACAAGTTACCCAGCCTTGACTCCATTTTTGTTTGCTGAACAGAAAAAGGAAAGACAGCTGAATGGATATCTTGGAAGCATAGGCAGAGAGCAGAAACCTGTGGGCAGGATTCGCCTACTTTCACAGGTAATTGGACCTAACAGCAAGAGACAATTAATGCTTGGTTAAGTCATTAAAACTTTCCTTAGCAATGGTGGCGTTCCTGCAATTTTTACAGCCTTCTTTGTGATATTGATTGCTGTCTGAAAAAACTAACAGTGACAAAATTTTAGCTACAGTACAACAGATTATTTAAAATTATCATAACCATATCATGTATAAAATGGTTTCACAAAGGCTTTGAGAACTTGATTACACAAACTAACAAGTTTATATTTCTGAGTGTTCTCCCTTGATCTTGCCTGGAATGTCTGAAGCCAAAAGATCTGACCAAAATCAATCTATTTGAGAAGCAAATGAAGGATATGTCAGAACCCAAACCTTTGCCCAACAACTGTAAGGTATTCTTTTTTTTTTTTTTGTCTTTTCATTTTATATAAATGAGGTTATACAATATTTGTCCTTTTGTGATTGACTTATTTCACTCAGCATGATGTCTTTTTTCAGTTCCATTCATACTGTAGCATGTATCAAAACTTCATTTCTTCTATAGGCTGAGTAGTATTGTAAGGTGGTATTCTTAAGAGGAACATCTGACTGACTCTAGATGCCTAATGAATCACTCTCTTCCAATGACAGGAGAAAATGACATTCTATCCCTGGAACAGGCCAACTTTTCTCCTAAATTCTACTAGATACATTTCTCCCTAGGGTCCAATTAGGAGCCACCTTGGCTTCTCATTCTATTTACTATTAAAAGTGAATTTCAAGGTATCCATGTACTGAGTTGTTATAAAATCTAATCCAAGATAGACTGAGATGCAACATAAATAAAACCTTACTGTACTTGAAAAGACAGAAACAAACAAACCTCCTTGCAATTAAACACTCAAGAAAAACATCATAAGGTACTTTAGAAGGTAGATAAAAAGCTAATATCTTAATATATTACAATTGTCCAAAGTCCTTAAATTACACTCTGGGAAACACAATTTAGTAGTTATAACTTTTTCATGTAATAATGGGATCAAGATATCTGAAAACAATTTTTTTCTAAATTTTATTTTTGTTGTTGAGAATATACACAGCAAAACATACACCAATTCAACAGTTTCTACGTGTACCATTTAGTGACACTGATTACATTCTTTGAGTTGTGCAACCATTCTCACCCTCCTTTTCTGAGTTGTTCCTCTTGTATTAACATAAATTCACTGCCCTCTAAGGTTCCTATATAATCTTTCAAGTTGCTGTTGTCAATTTGATTCCATATGGTTCTTAAAAGAGCATAATGCTCAAGGCAGACTTTTTTTTTTTTTTTTTACTAGTTAAACTAAACTATTGTTCATTTTTAAGATGACTTCAGGGGATAGTTTTGGTTTAAGGTTTAAAGATTATCTCAGGGCACTAGTTTCAAGGGTTCATCCACCCTCCATGGCTCTAGAAAGTCTAGAGTCCATGAGAATTTTAAAATCTGTTCTGTATTTTTCTCTTTCTTTTCTTTTTTTTTTCCAGGCAGGAAACAGTTTTATTGTCATACTTCATGGTTTGAACTTGCATATTTGATTAAGGTTTAAAATACATTACCATATGTGCATAAAAATAAAAAAAACCATTGTCATCAAGTCGATTCCAACTCATAGAGACACTGAAGGACAGAGTAGAACTGCCCAATAGGGTTTCCAAGGCTGTAAATCTTTTCAGAAGCAGACTGCCACATCTTTCTCCCGCAGGCAGAGCAGCTGTGTATTCAACCCACCGACATTTGGGTTACCAGTGGAGCGCTTAACAACTGTGCCACCAGGGCTATTTTTTTTTTAATTATTGTAGTTAAATGAAGTTTACATTTCAACTTACTCTCCCATACAAAATTTTATACATACATTGTTATGTGACCCTAATTGCTCACCCCATTCTGTGACAGCACACTCCTCCTTTCTGCCCGATTCCCCATTCAACCAGTTCCTAACCCTCTCTGCCTTCCCATCTCACCTCTGGACAGAAGCTGCCCCTTTGGTCTCTTGTATCTACCTGACTAAGAGGCACACTCTTCACGAGTATCACTTTATGTTCCACAGTCCAGTCCAATCCCTGTCTGAAGAGTTGGCCTCAGAAATTATTTCAGTTCTGGGCTGAGATTCCAGGGTACCTCCAGTCTCAGTCAGACCATTAAGTCTGGTCTTCTTACTAGAATTTGAGTTCTGCACCCCATCTTTCTGCTGCTCCATCAGGGACTCTCTGTTGTGTTACCTGTCAGGACATTCATTGGTGGTAGC
>NW_004444221.1:1477413-1528859 GCF_000243295.1 Trichechus manatus latirostris
GTCTCAGGCTGATGAAGTCTCTGGTTTATGCGGCCCTTTCTGTCTCTTGGGCTAATACTTTCCTTGTGTCTTTGGTGTTCTTCGTTCTCCTTTACTCCAGGTGGTTGGGACCAATTGATGCATCTTGGATGGCCACTTGCAAGCTTTTAAGACCCCAGACGCCACTCACCAAAGGAGGATGCAGAATATTTTCTTAACATTTTTCCCTTTCTGATCAGGATTCTTCTATGGAATCTTGATCAAAATGTTCAGTAATGGTAGCTGGGCACTATCCAGTTCTTCTGGTCTCACAGCAAAGGAGGCACTATTCACAGAGGCAATTACCCACACATTTCACATCCTCTTTCTATTCTTGACTCTCCTTCTGTTGCTCCAGGTGAATACAGACCAACTGTTGTGCCCTGGCTGGCTGCTTGTAAGCTTTTAAGACCCCAGGCACTACACAATGAACTAGGAGGTGGAACAGAAGCACTAAACATGCTATTAGGTGAATTAACTGCAATGTCCCATGAAATTATCGCCTTAAATCTCCAAACCAAGGGACCAAATCCCATGAGGTGTTTGGTTGTACATAAGCAGCCTCAGCAGCTACTCTTTGCTTTTTGTCATTGTAAATATATCACACAGCCTTTTTTTTTTTTCAATTCAACTTTTTATGGGTGCACAACTAATGGACAGCAATTACAATAATCAGCTGTGTAATACGCTTAATAAATGTGATTTTTCCATCACCATTAACCCCTCTTTGGTCTCTATATATTTACAATTTCTTGCCTTTTTAAATAAGTTAGGTCATACAATATTTGTCCTTTTGTGATTGGCTTATTTCCACTCAGCGTATCTTCAAGCTCCTCCATACAGCAGCATGTATCAAGACTTCATTTCTCCTAATGGCTGAGTAGCATTGCATTGTATGTATGTTCTACATTTTGTTTATCCATTCATCTGTTAATGGGCATTTAGGTTGTTTCCACCTTTGGCTATTGTGAATAGTGCCACAATGAACATTGGTTTACAAGTCTCCATTTGAGTCTCTACTTTTAAGTCTTATGGGTCTATACCTAGGAGTGGAATTGCTTGGTCATTGAAAATAATTTTTTATAAGTGAAAATTGGAAACAACAAGATGTTGTTCTATGGGTAAATGGTTAGACTGTGGTACATCCATAACATGGAATAACACTCAGTAATAGGAATAAACTATTGATATATGCAACAACTTTGATGACTCTCTAGAGAATTGTGCTGAGTGAATAAAACCAATCCCCAAAGGTTACATATTGTATGAGTCTATTTCTATAACATTTTTGACATGAGAAAAGTACTGATACCATATTAATGGTTGTCAGGGATTAATAATAGGGGTGGAGAAGCTGGGGGAAGGGGAGTGGGAGAGAGGTGAATGTGGTTATAAAAAAGCAACACCAGGGATCCTTGTGGTGACGGAAGTGTTCTGCATCTTAACTGTGGTGGTGGTTTCATAAACCTGCATACGTGATAGCATTACTTACAACACACACACACGAGGATAAGTTAAACTGGGAGAAATCTAAACAAGATCAGGGGATTATATCAATGTCAATATACTACTTGTGATATTGTATTATAGTTTTGTAAGATGTTATCATTGAGGAAAATTGGGTGAAGAGTACATGGACTCTCTTTGTATTATTTCTTAAAACTGCATATGAATCTACTATTTCTCACAATGAAAAGTTTAACTAGAAAAAAGTAAAGAGTAGCTAGAAAACTTGATAAATAAATCAGCTTAACTACCTTTTCATTTTCAAAGGTAAACTGAGGAAGCTTTTTGGAATTTGACTTTTAATAACAGTGTCAGGAAAATCTTCCCTGTAACTGTTAATGGCTTCAGCAAGTGCTACTTGCTAAAAGAAAGAATTATTCTTCCTCTGAAAATAGCTACAAAAATATAACTTTGTATGTTATGAGTAATTCTTAGAAGACAAGTAATTCAGCATTTTAATCAGTGCTATTGATATAAAATACATTTAAAGTACATCCATTTTAAGTGTATATAGTTCAGTGAGTTTTGACATATATATAGACCCATGTAACCACCAAAACAAATAAGACGTCAAACATTTCCATAACACCAAAAGGTTCCTTCATCCCTAGCCCTAATTAATCATTGTTTTGCTATTGGTCTCTACAGATGAACTTTGCTTTTCTAGAATTTCATATAAAGAGAACAATACAGTACATACTGTTTTGTGTCTGGCTTCTTTTGCCCAGCATAATGTTTTTAAAATTCAACTATGTTACTGAACCTATCACTAGTTCATTCCTTTTACCAGGTAGTATTGCATAATATGGGCTTATCATGATTTGTTTCTCTAGTCACCTATTGATATAACATTTGGGTAGTTTCCAGTTTTGTCTATTATGAGTAAAATTGTATGCAAAATAGTGTAAAAATCTTTGTATGGACACATGTTTTATTTCACTCGAGTAAATATATAGTAGATGAATTACTGGGTTGTATGGAAAATGCATGATTAACTTTATAAGGAACTTCTAAACTGATTTTCAGCGTTTATACCAATTTACATTCCCACCAGCATGATGCTTCACATACTTGCCAACATTTAGAATTTTCAGTCTTTTTCATTTAGGCATTCTAGTGGGTATACCAGAGCCCTGCTGGCCCAGTGGTTTAGAGTTTAGCTGCTAACCAAAAGGTCAGCAGTCTGAATCCATCAGCTGCTCCTTGGAAACCCTATGGGGCAGTTCTGCTCTGTCGTATAGGGTCACTATGAGCTGAAATTGACTCGATGGCAACCGGTTTGGTTTGGGTTTATTTTAGTGGGTATGCCATGGTATATCACTGAATTTAATGTGCGTTTCTCTGATGATTGATGATGTTGAACATATTTTTATGTGCTTATTTGCCATCTGTTTATCTTTTTTTGTTAAGTGTCTATTCAATCTTTTGACTTTTTTTTTTTTGGTTGAGTTGTCTTCTTATTTTTTTGGTAAGATTTCTTTATTCATACAAATCCTTTGTCAGATACATGTATCACGAATATTTACTTCCAGTTTGTGGTTTGGCTTTTTAGTCTCTTAACTCTCAGGATTGTTTTTTTCTGTATTTAATGAGAGGATCATACAGGTTTTCTCCTTTATTCTATTAATATGATGAACACACCAACTGATTATAAGTGTTACCAATCTTATACTGTTTTATATTGCTGGATTCAATTTTCTAATAATGTTGAGAATTTCTGTGTCTATATTCATGAGGGATATTGGGATGTTGGTCCACAGTTCTTTATTGTACTTTTTATATGAGTTTGGTACCAGGATGATATAATCCTCATAGAATGAGTTGGGAAGTTCTACATCCCCTCTCCCCCTCCTATTTTCTGAAAGAGTTTATGTAAGATTGGCGTTATTGCTTCCCTAAATACTTGTATCATTTACCAATAAAGCTGTTTGGGTCTGGAGTTTTATTTTTGGGGAGATTTTAAATTACATATTTGATTTTTAAAGTAGATATAAGTTAATTAGCTTTTCTATTTTTTCTGTCAATTATGAAAATTTGTGTCTTAGGGACTTTGACCATTTCATCTAAGGCCTGTATTTTAATTTTAATAGTGGTGATCTGGGTTTCTCCCCCTTTCTTTCTCCTTGATGAGTTTAGCTAGAGCTTAATCAGTTTTACTGATCTCTTAAAAAACCACCTTTGGCTTTCATTGATTTTGTCTATTGCTTTCCCATTTTCTATTTTAGTGATTTCTACTTTTTATTATTTCTTTTCTTCTACTTCAAGTTTTATCTACCCTTCATTTTTCTAGCTTCATAACTGGAAGTTTAGATCACTGAGCTTAGATCTTTCTTATTTTCTAACATAACTATTTAAAGCTATAAATTCACCTCTAAGCACTGCTTAAGCTGCATCCTAACATTTTTGATATGTTACATTTTCATTTTCATTGGGTCCAAAATATTTTCTAATTTACTTTGTGATTTCTTCTTTAAAGCATGGGTGATTTGGAAGTGTGTTGTTTAATTTCCAAATATTTGGGAATTTTTAAAGAAATAAAACTTTGCTATTGATTTCTAATTTAATTTTACTGTGGTCAGAGAATGTACTTTTTATGAATTCAATTGTTTAAAATTTGTTGATATGTTTTTAAAGTCCAAAGTAATGTAGATCTTGGTAATATTCCATGTGCATTTGAAAATAGTAAGTATTCTGCCATTGTTGAGTGGAGTGTTCTCTAAATGTCAATTAGGTCTAGTTGGTTGACAGTGTTGTTCAAGTCTTCTCTGTGTTTACTATTTTTGTCTTACTGAGAGAGTAGTGATACAGTTTCTGATTATATTTGTGGATTCAGTTTTTGCCTTGTGTATTTTGAAGCTCTGTTATTAGATGAATATATATTTAAGACTGTTATGTCTTCTTGATACTTGACTTCTTTTTTATTATGAAATGATCCTCTTTATGTATGATAATATTCCTTATTCTGAAGACTTGTCTAATATCAACATAGCCACTTCAGCTTTGATATGATTACTATCTGCAATATGTGTTTTTTTCCATTTTTTACTTTTAACCCATATATGTTTTTAAAGTATTTTCTCTTTTTCTTCTAGATAGTGAATAGTTGGGTCTTACTTTTTCTATCCAGTCTGACAACTTCTGACTTTTATTTGGCATTTTATACCATTTGCATTTAATGTAATTTATCAGTATAGTTGAGTTTAAATATACCGTGTTTCTTTTATATTTATCCTGCTTGACCTTTGTTACTCCTCCTTTTTTTTAGTATTCCATTTTACCTCCACTATTTGCTTCTTCATAATTTATGGTTTTAATTTTTAGTTGTTGATCTAGGTCAGTGTTTATTTTGACGTAACCTTTAAATTTTTTAATTAAAAACACTTTCAAATATATTAAAAAGTAAGGACAATAGTATAATTAACCTGATGTAGCCATAATAAACCTTCAACAACTATAAATACATAGCTAATCTTGTTTCATCTAAACTCCCACTTAGTGCCCCCTCTCTTGAATTATTCTGAGGTAAATTCCAGACATCAAATTATTTCATCTGCAACATTTTAGTATGTATCTCTAAGAAAACTTAAGAAAATATAACCACAATGTGATTATCACAACTAAAATATTAACAATAATTTCTTAATAACATTAACTAGCCAGCCACTGTTCAGATTTCCTTAACTGTCTTTTAAAAAGATTTTGTCACGGTTTGCTTGAATCAAGATTCAAATAAGGTCTAATCACTGCACTTGTTTGTTTTTATTGCGGTGGTGAGGAATAAACAAGATGCAGAGAGATTTAAAAATACTACTGCTGTCACTACCTTGCCTGAATCCAACGTGACTTACTTTTGATTTAAATTTAAAATAATAATTAAAAATGTCTAATTTGGAATATTAATTAAACAAAACTCCTACATTTTCAAATGGAGTTTCCATTTTTAATTGAACAATGTAATTCTTGGAAATTTCTCTGAAGCCTATATAGTCGTAAGATTTAATGCAAATGAATAGGTGAAAATTCTTACAAGCTTAAGAATACTTTTTTTAAGGAAAAATTAACTCTTATTTTGTCCTAAAATAATTGCATGTTCAAGAAAGAAATTTTTAATTTCACCTTTCCCAGCTTGGATAACTCTATATTTTGAAAGCTTTAATTTTGGACAACTTCCAATATGAGTAATTTCCTACTGCTTTATCTATATTATATTGCCAAATTCTGTAAGGACAAAATCACATCTTCCGAGAGGAGGAAAAATGCTCATGAACATTCTTTTAAATTTTGCCTGAATTCTGTTGTTTACTTCTTTGTGACAATTAAGAGTTAAATTAACTTGAAATGTGAAGACTGGGGACAAGATTTCAAAAAATTAATCAACCATTCTGACACAGACTGTACTGTTGGAGATTTAATGTCATTACTTTGCCTCCCAAGGAAACGAGCTACAGATGTAGACAGCAAGTGTAACTGTTTATGAGAACAAGTTCATCAAAGACACTTAATGAATTATTCATAGTTTCCTCATTGTACTTTTTTTTTTAGTAGCCTAAACTTTTTCCAAATAAAGGATAAAGTGAAAATACCTTTTCCCTTAAAAATACATGATGGCTTGAACTGATCTTTATTAATCAAGTAACATACTGACTCATTTTAAAGAAATCTAATAAAAATTTTGATAATACTAAGCACTGTTATAACTCTATACAATTTAATGAAAATGAATAGATGCAAATTCTTACAAGCTTAGGAATGCTTTTTTTTTTTTTTTAATAAAGGAAAAATGAACTCTTCTTTTGTTCCAAAATATGTGCATGCTCAACAAAGAAATTTTTAATTTCACATATTCCAGATGGATATGTGATTCTAGTCAGCTTATCCAGTCAGTTAAGACAGGAAGATATAACAGATCGTAGAAATGAGATTTACAAGTAGGTCTATTTATATATTTTTAAAATTAAGTGCACATAATCCTTTCACATATTTTTCCTTTTGGATTTCTCAACGATATTACATGGTAAGCAATGTATCTAGTGTTATTTCTTTCCATTTTAAAGATCAGTAAACTCAGGATCAGAGAGGTAAAATAAGCTACTCAAGGCCATACACTGGTCAGTTACTGAGTCTAGATGAAAATCAGAGTCTTCTGACTCCAGGTAGTGCTCTTTCTGTTATATCAGAGCTAAGCTGCCCATTGACTTTAGACTTTTTGAAAGAAACTTCCTGAATCCCATATGCCCAACTATGAGTCAGAAACAGTAAAAGAAGAAACACGGTAAGGCAGAGAATACTTAAAGCTATACTGGAACTGTGATGGTCTGGCCTTTATCATTAACTACTGCCACTTCCACTACAATATCCTGAAAAACATCTGGCCTTCTTCATATGATACAAAGTCATGCAGAAAAACAAAAATGTCAGATACTTTGTCAAAACATCTAGAGAACTGGTGGGTTGGAGCATCTTTTTTTCTCCCTATTACTGTGATTCCAATAATATTCACATGTACTGAGAAAGTTCTATCTGCCAAGCACAGTGCCAGGCAGAGAGAGGAATACTATTCCATCTTTGCCATTAAAAACTTTCCAGCTTGGGGACAGAGGTGGATAGGTATACAAATAACCATACCGCAACCTAAGAAAATGATTATAGGTTATATACAAAGTACCAGAGAACAAGTCTACTTAAGTGCATGAGGGAAAGAATAGAGTATTTTGGAGTAATAGCTGAAAGGTATCTTAACATATTCTAGTTACAATGAAATAGCTTCTTACATTTCCAGTTTGGGAAAAATAATTGATTGCTATTTTAGTTATTAAGTTATATCACAGTCTAACATACTGTAAAAGAGAGCTAAATGTCAAATAAATATAACTAAGAAACTGGGGTAGTAATCTGTTAATGTTTCAGAGTATGTTAGTGGTATTATGAAGCCAGAGATTCCTGAAATATTTTCCCTTCTTTTCTGAACATACTTTTTGTTCAAGAAATCCAATTAGATGTTCAATACTTATTCAATCACCTATTCTGTAGATGCTACAGCATTGGTAAAATCCTAATTGTATATTTAAATCATGAGGCATATAATGTGTCCTATACTGATACTGAACTGAGTCTGAAAGTGTTTCACTAGAATTTGCCTACTTCTCTTTACATTTTTGTTAATTGGGGGTTTTTTTCTGGCTTTTTTTGTCAAGCTTCTCAAATTAGCATATGTACTGATGTTCCACAGAATAAAATAGCACATTTTCCAGGAACAAAAGTTTTCCTTTTCTCACTGATGGGGTGAAGGATGAGAAGTGGTAGGTTGAGGGTGTCCAGAAAAATCAATGGATAAGTAAAGAAAAATATTATAATATTAAACTGAACACAGTTATATTTTGGAGTATAAAAGAAAACTTACACAAACTTTAAAGTTAAAACACTACATTAAAAAACAAACAAGCAAACAATCCTGTCCTTTCATGGGTCTCTTTGGGCTACGCTGCCACAGCCTCTAGCTTCTGCCTTCATTCTCCTTAGCTCTTGGGGATAAGTTGGTGAACGGCAATGCTGTACTGAATTCAGAAGAATTCTAAACATTACCATCTTTGAGAATTTGAAAAGAATTTAATAAAAAAATCCTTGGAGGATCAGATACTTTGAAATTGTTTTTAACATCCAACACACTAGGTATGCTTGAACGTTTCCTTTTATCTTGAGCAAGTATATTATTATTCCAGTGTGGGTTGGGTCATTCCCAATTTCAGAATGTCAAGGGACCACAGGCGCCTTGAGGAAAACAATAATAAAAGAATACGTAGGCTGTGAGTGACTTCATCCTTCTGTTTTCATAACAGCAGCATACACAGAACATCTCATCCAATCTTTTGAGGTGGAAGATAAAAGAGTGAATGGTATTGGGAAAGTGTTGACCTAAACTTCTTTGAACATCTCAGGAGTACTCAGAACAAATTTGCGATGAGTAGGAAGTCTCTTCTTGAAGAATCGGACTGCCTCACAACTAGCTATATGTTGATCTTTTTGGGGGTGGTGTATGTGTGTACGGGAGTGAGATGGAGGAGGTTATCAGTCAAAGTTATACGGCAGCTGCAAGTCTCAGGTAAATCCATAGAATAATCAGCTCTATCCTCTATCCCTGTTTCAACTTAGGGTGGGCTATGCTCTGGTGGCACAATGGTTAAGCAGCTGAGCTGCTAACTGAAAGGTCAGTGGTTTGAACCCACCGTGGCTCTTTGGGAGAAAAGACCTGTGATCTGCTCCCACAAAGATTACAGCCTGGGAAACCCTATGGGATAGTTTTTGTCTTAGGCTGGTTTTTCTAGAGAGGCAGAACCAGTAAAGCATATAAATATATACAGAGAGAGATTTATATCAAGGAAATGGCTCACGCGATTGTAGAGACTGGAATGCCCCAAGTTCGTGGATGAGAACAGAGGCTTCTCTCGATTCACGTAGCCGCAGGGGCTGGCGAACCCAAGATCGGCAGGCCCGAGAGCAGGGCTCCCGCTCACAGGCTGTGAAGATCGACTGAATCCCAAGATTATTAGATAAGCAGATAGCTCAAGTCTCAAGAACCGGAGGTCAGACAAACAGGAGGCAGCCGTAGGATCCAGAGTGAGCAAAAAAGCCAGAACGTCTGCTTACATTTGGATGCAGGCCACACCCCCAGTGAAACTCCCTTTCAGCTGATTGGCTACTCACAGCAGATTCCGTCAAGGGAGTGATCACATATGAACACCGGTCCAGCCAAGTTGAGACACAATCTTAACCATCAGAGTTCTACTCTGTCATATAGGGTCACTATGAGTTGGAACTGACCCGATGGCACACAACAAGAACAATATGCCACCTTCCAGTTGTGGGTTATTGCCTTTGACATACATTTAGGTTTTCAATATGTACTTTGTAACAGATCCCCATTTAGTGAAGAAAACAGTCTTGCCTGAAATGAAACTGCTGCACTACCTTTATAGATGCCAGTTGAGAAAAACAAGAGATGACTAATGAAGTATTTAATGAAATAAAGGGATACAGTATCCTGCATCTATATTCATAAACAAGTTATTTGTACAAGTAGATAATAAAATTTAATGCTATACATACTATTTCATCTTCAGCGTTTATGCATTTTTTAATGTATTTTAAAACTACTTATAGTTAATGTTGGAGTCCTGATGGTGCAGTGGTGAAGAGCTCAGCTGCTAACCAAAAGGTCGGCAGTTTGAATCCACCAGCTGCTCCTTGGAAACTCTATGGGGCAGTTCTACTCTATCCTATAGGGCCACTATGAGGTGGAATTGACTTGACGGCTACGGGTTTGGTTTTGGTTATAGTTAATGTATATAAATACTGAGTTCTAAATCTCTAAGAAAAAGTCAATACATTTGGTGCAATTCTGATACTTCAAGGGCAAGCTCCCTACCCAGCAAAGAGAGATCTGCAAATGAGAAGACACCACAGAGAAGGTTGACCATGTTCTCAAGATTGTTCACTGACTTGGCTTCTAAGATATACATTCTTTGAACTTGCCTGGACTTGTTTTATTTTTATTCTATTTCTCCAGTTTCTTCTCTGCTTTGTAATTGCAATTTGGACACTTACAAGATTAACACATGAAAACCCTATGGAGTGCAGTTCTACTCTGAAACACATGGGGTCGCCAGGAGTTGAAATTGACTTTACAGCAAAGGGCTTGGTTTTTTAGATTTCCAGCTTTTATCCTCTTTAAAAAAAAAGACAAAAAAACACCAAACATATTGCTATGGAGTCAATTCTGACTCATAGCGACCCTACAGGACAGAGCAGAACTGCCCCGTAGGGTTTCCAAGGCTGTAAATCTTCTCAGAAGGAGATTGCCGCATCTTTCTCCCACGGAGCAGCTGGTGGGTTTTAACTGCCGACCTTTTGGATAGCAGCTGAGCGCTTTAACCACTGCACTACCAGGGCTCTTTTTCATCTGCTATTGCTTCCCAATTTATTTCCCTCATTCCTGCTCTGCCACAGAGCTTTCTCGGTCAGCTCCTCTGACCCAGTGGACACCCCCAGGTGTGTGATCACCCTTCTGGGTTATGCCTAAGTAACACACTGTGGTATCCCAGAGCCTGCCTCACTCTTCATGTGGGACAGACAGAAAATAACCACAGAAAAATCCTTAGAATTAACTGTGAAGCAGTATTAAAAAATTTTAACAAAACACTGAATGCTATAGCGAAATAAAGACCCATTGCTTTATTCACCTTGTGTTAGATACTCAAACAATACTCCTTAATAAAGTACCAGATAATTAGAACATTTGACATCTGTGTCAAAAATAAAAACAACTGAACAAAAATAAAAGTTTTTCCGGTTTGTCTTTTAAAAAACACTAAATAATTCTATATGCCTTCTTAATCTCTATTTTAAGAAGCAAAGTTTTAATAATAAATCAAGATTTATTTGCAAATACGTTCGCTGTTACCAAGATATCAGACAGAGTATCTGATGAATCAGTCAAGAACTTACAATAATATTTCAGTTAACAAGGAAGAGGATGCTCTGGACAATACATTCTTTGTTTTAACTCTGATGTTACTAAAAGTAGCATCTAAGATATTACCCAGGGCAGAGACATTTCATTGCTTTATAATTGCCTTTGAATTTCTTTTCCATGCATGTCTAATTGCTCTCCCTCAAATTTTGACAAACAGCAAACTTTGCTATCTTATCTTGGGTTATAAGCAAAGTTCTTAGTTAATGATTATTGAATGATTAAATTTAAGGCAGAATAACTGTAGAATAATAAGTTTTGTACACCCCTCGGCCAGATATCAACTACGATTTGAAAGCACAGATATAGAAAGCTGTTTCAGACATTACTGAAATATAAAATGTTGACTTAACTTTGCCCTGCCCCTTTCCTTCATCCCTTGCTTCTTTTGGGCAGAGTTTTGATTGTTTAAGTCAAATAATTAAAAAGTATCAATAGATCTGCATAATCAAGTACTTCCCAAAAGCTCAATATTGATCAAATAAGATGATTTTCCACTGTCAATCACAGAACTTGGTCACCAGCCTGCCCCCACCCCCCAAAAAAAAACAAAAATCGTGCACTTATGTGAAAAACAGGATTTTCATCCATTGCTTTGTAATCTTTGATGACTTGAATGCTTTAGTAAAGGGGTTTCCATATATCGCATGTACAATCTCATGTTTTTAAGCCTTCTAATAAATACTAAGCAACAATAATGAAGAACAATTTAGGATATATTTTCTTGAATCTTAAAAGCTCACAAAAACAAACTAATGATTTATATATCGTTTTATAGTTTGAAGATTTTTTTCCTACCAGTTTGCCATAGAAAGTTAAAGTAAATCACTGTGAGGGGGGCAATTCAAATTATTAAAAAAAAAAAAAAAAATCAAGGTGGAAACAATACTTTTGTAAATATTTAGTCTATATCCTGTATCTGAAATACTCTGTCCCATAATTTGCCATAAACTATTATCACTTAAATCTTCCATTAACTGAAATTCTTAAGGGCCAGGCTGATTTCTCAAACTTACTCCAAATCTGTGCATTCTATAACGTACTCGTCACGTATCTTCTCTCCTAAACATCCTTGGCCCTAAGCAGTACACATGATAAATGCTTCTCTTTATATATTTGCAAAATGAGCATTCATTCTTTCAAAAAAATGGGAAAGTATGTTTGGGTTAATGTTGCTATGTATATGTCCCAGATTATTTAGCTCTTAACCACTATGCCTCCAGAGCCCTGGTGTGGTTAAGGGCTCAGCTGCTAACAAAAAGATCGGCAGTTTGAATCCACCAGCTGCTCCTTGGAAACCCTGTGGGGCAGTTCTACCCTGTCCTACAGGGTTGCTTTGAGTCAGAATCGACCTGAAGGCAATGGGTTGGTTATGTGATATAATGTCATGTAATGATACCAAGTCCATTTTCACATAAAGTCATTCATCTAAAATCATTAAAGTTCAGTCAGAGTATAATTTTCCTTCCTATGAAAATGAATCTATAAAGTCAAATTAAAATTCCTACATAAGGCTCTTTGATGATCTGATCCAAACTCTCCTTTCCACCATCAGTTCTAGCTGCCCATTTTTCTTCCTCTTGTTCTCTCTGTACCCTTTGTCCCTGCTTTGACAAGTCCAAGCTCCCCAGACTTCATCTTTGCTCTGCCACATCTTCTGTTGCTTAATTGCACCAGTATTTGATGAACCAAGACCTGCCGCCACTATTTTATATTCACCAAGCACATGCAATTCAAACTTTGGCCCTTATCCTTACATGAAAAGTCTTAAAGTCTTTAGTGAGAAATAACTAACAGATTATTTCTCAAAAAAGTAGCAACTGAAGACGACTTTTAAAATGACAAAGAATAGGGGCTGCCTAGAAACAATGTGTTGGCCTAAAATGAAGGGAAGCTAAATACATTACGAACATTGCAACTTGGATGAAAGTGTTAAAATGTACTTAATTATTATTATTATAATTAAATGTCAATTAAGAATTTGGATAAATTAATATGGAGAAGGGAGGTTAATTTTACAGAAATGTTTTGTTTTTCTGACTTGTATACTTTGTAACATCAATAGTACCAAAATCTGTGGTATAGATAATCACTAAATCCAAGAGAGTCTAAGTTTCTGGACTTAAAAAATAATAGGTCAGAGGCATGTGACTGCTGAAATTATTTGCAGATAGATGAAACTTACAAACACAGAATACACAGCTACAGATCTTAAGGAGGCCCTGGGTGGTACAAATGGTTAACGTGCTAGCCTGCTAACCGAAAGGCTAGAGTCCCCCCAGAGGCATCTTGGACAAAGTGCCTGGTGATCTACTTCTGAAAAAATCAGTCACTGAAAACCCCATGGAGTACAGTTCTACTCTGACACACATGGAGTAACCAAGAGTCAGAGTCGATTCCATGGCAACTGTAAAACAGATCTTACAGTGTGTAAGCAAGCATAATGACTTCTATTCAAGCAGAAGGAGAAAGAAAACTGTACTTTAAAAAAACAAAATAAATGAAAATACTCTATATCAGACTCTATTTGTCTACAAAATCAATGATGGCAAAAGTTAATTCTGAATTACAGTGTTATTAATTTAAAAATATAGCTTGAGGGTTTTTTATTTCTAATAACTTATAACTCATAAAAATATATCAACCTTGCACATACATTAAGATACTGATAGTGTTTGTTAATGATAAAAGAAATTTTATAAATGCACAAATGATATATACCTTTAAAATTAAAAAAAAACTTATGAAGGGAAAAAAACCTTTTTTTGCTACTTAGCATAGTTTTATAATATACTTGGTGTTATATTATTTTCATAGATTACTGTTTCTCTGGGATTATCAGTGAATGTTTTGAGGGAATGTGCCGAATATTTCTCATAATAATTAAAAAAAAATTTACTGGCTACAGGCAATATATAGTTCAGAGTAACATACCTGAGGTACATGGTTAAGTTTTATTTTAAAATATTTTTTCAATGTTTTCATTAGTGCCAGGTAAACATTATTATATGTTAATTAAAATTGCACTATTATCATTTTTCTATTTAGAGGCTTCCTTTCCTAGAAATAAGTATGAATGTGGAAGATTTAACTGTAAAATGAAAGGAGTAGAACCTAATATCCTCTCATGGAAGTCTTTCCCAATCTGTCATTTAGCAATTACTGACCTCATACCTGGTATGTACAAGGCACCAAGGCATTACAATGGTGGAGGATATAGTCATGGAATTAATATACTCTAGAAGAGGAGAGATATCTAAACACAAATTATAAGACAGTATAATTATCATGTAAGTTATACAAGGGGGAGTGCTAGAGGAGTATAGAGGATATAACAATCATTGTTTTCCAGGGATAATCAGAGAGATGGGGAGAAAAAAAGTGACATCTGTCCAGGGCAAAAATGATGGTTAGAACTCAGGTGGAGATCAAGAAGAAGGAGCAGGGTAACATCTAGGCAGAAGCAAACATGAGGGAAAGGCACAGAGAAAGGGAGTCAGTTGGGTATCTGATGGCAAGGGGTTCAGCTTGACTAGAATCCTGCGTAGGAGAGTGGTGAGATGATGGCAAGACAGGCTGTATCAGCGCGCAGGATGGAGAAGAGTATCTTTGCTGAATGAATACAATAAAGCAAGCACTCAGTGAAAGAACAATCAACTGCCCAGTAGGGAATCTATCTAGCTATTTTTGTGCTCCTAATTACAGAGCTAAAGTGCTATATTATAGGAAACAAATACCGAATCAGCCCATTAAGAAAGTATTCTTCATTAGCAATACTTTTAAATAGTCAGGAAGTTTTAAAGTTCCAGAATAGATTATTTATGGCTGTGTATATTTGGGGAGCCAGGAGGTAGGCATGGATAAACAGTAAAGAAAGTATTCTGATTTACTTATCTGTTACGAAGTACTTACTCTAGTCTAGAAAATGTGTTACTGACAGGTTTAAGAGAAAAAGAAAAATTAGTACAGAATATTACTACTTTACAATTGCTACTCCCCTAAATGAAGTGGATTTACTAGCGTCTTGACTTTGAGAAGGTCATTCAGGCCTTCTAAGTATTACTGTCCTCACCTGTAAACTGGGAAGAAAAATCACACTTTCTTCATAGAGGTGTTGGATTGGTTCTAGAAAGTTATATTTTTTTCTCTACAGGGCTTGTTCACTGCATCTTTTTCAAGTGCAGGGGAGAATATTGTTCATAGCACTCTCTTTGGTTTTTAAAAATCTTTACTATCTGTTGTTATATGCTGTTTTTCATTTCAAATATTGTTTATCCCTGCCCCCCTCTTCCCTTGACCAGTATTGCAGAGATTTCTCCATTTTATTGGTCTCTAAGAATCAACTTGTTTTTTTGATCCTCTCTACTACTTCTTTGCTTTGCATTATTTTTCTCTCTTATCTTTTTAATTTCCATCGTCTGTTTCCTCTACATGCTTACTCTGTGTTCTAGTTCTAACTTCTGAGTGGATCCTTTTAGCTATTAAATTTAATATCATGTTTTTCATTATGATTTCCTCCTCAACCCATTAATCTGAAGTTTTTTTTTTTTCCTCCTGTTTCCAAACCAAACCTGAATGGATGATAGATATTTTATATTGACAACTCCAAGTTCATAAAATTACCACACCATCTCCATTATGAATGGTGTCACTCTGTCACTTGGTGTCTTCTCAGGAAACAGCTACAGTCAGAGATCAGGATACATGGATATGAATTGCCTCAGTACTCAACCAGTATCTATACATAGTACATCTCAGATGTGAATCCAGGGTAAGGGGAGGTTTGGCCCTGAGAGTTTCATTCTAGGTAACTATATAAAATCTACCAACCAACCTACAAACAAAAGTATAGTAAATGCTATTTTACCTACAAATGAAAAATCTGTTCAGGGCATTTTTTATGATGAACATATTCTGCCTCTTGCTTTCTTTCTAGCAAAGACCTGAGGCAACCAACAGCAGTGGCAGGGCTAGGCATAATACTGCCTTTACCTGTATTATGAGATAGGTTGACAGCATATTATTCTTTTTATGGGAATTTAAAACATAAAAGGGGTTAAACATGCTAAATAACATTCACAGATTTTCTGTGTCCATGGATATGAATATTAGTTCACAAATGTGGGGAATATTTGTGAAAATAAGTTGTGAAATTAATGTTTTTGAAATAAAGGAAGTAATATATATTTCTACTAAAAATTTGTATAATTTGTTATTTGCAGAAAGTAGGAACAAAACTGTTTTCAGGCCTCTATGACCGCTACACCTTCTAATGAGGGTCCTAACAGGTCCCGTCACCATTAGCAGATGTTTCCAGTAAGTTTCTGAATTAATTCTGTGAGATATAGGAAACTACATACATCGTTTACTGTTAAAGTCTTAATAACATAGTCATAATTCTATATTAGTAACTTTCAGTTTGTCTTCCTATGGGGGAGGGGGAACCCTAAGGGTTTAAAGCTGTAAACTATTACATCCAGAAATACCTTTAATCAATTAACTCACTAACGAAGCTTGTCTAATGAAAATTACACACCAGTACTTTTAAAAGATGCTCTTTCAAGTTTTTGATTTAAATAATAATTGCATTTCTTTTACATACTTCTTTGTAATTACTGTATTTAAAATGTGGTTTGGATATTTACTCAACTACCATGTAATTTACTTCTACTTCTTTCGAGTAATTTTCTAATAAAATTAATGACAGTAGCATAATGATTAATAATGATACATTATATTTTATAGTTCTTAGGAGATACAAGTACTTTATTACAGATTTCATTGCCTTTACCAGTATTATGAGACAGACAGGTTGACAGTATATTATTCTTTTTATTGAATTTAAAACATAAAAGAGGTTAAACATGTTAAATAACATTCACACATTTTCTGTGTCCATGGATATATTAGTTCATAAATGTGGGGAATATTTGTTCTACAGAAACGTTTCATTTATACGTCTACTACAAACCAATGTGTTCTGCCAAAATGAGGAAGGTTTATAGCTTCCCAGACTGGATACATGCCAGTGAATACCCAACTTTTATCCTTATTTGCTTAATTTTCCTGAACTTCAGGAAAGTACTCTAGGAAAAACACAGCTCTATGAAAGAATTTAAAGTGATACTAATTCATTTGTCTTGACAATTTTCTGCCTTTCACTTAATGTTGATACTCTGCGATCATCCAAAACTGAGTTTGGAAATTACTGTTGTAGTTAAATAATATGCAGTGAGAATAATTGCCTTGGCAATGTCTGGAAATACCTGTCTAAACTAAAAACCCCAACTACTGCAGCTTATTAGAGCAGAGATGGGCCTAGAATCTGAATATCCTAAAGTCTAGGCCTACTTTCTAGTCTGAGTTTGAGAACCACAGAGTTGCAATGATTTTAACTCATATTCACCAGTGTATATTGCAAAGTAATGTCATTATAAAGACCAATTTAAAAGAACCATTCTAAGTGCGATCATTCTGCAAGCTTAAAAATAAGCCTCATTTTGAAATTTCATTGTATATTCTTATGGTAACTAAGAAATGACATACCTGCCCCAGGCTGCCTCATTTGTTGATGCTTTATTAACTGGAACACAGGAGGAGTCAATGACAGTTGATTTGTTCATCTTGTAGCAGAAACCGCAGTTAGGATCCAACATACATTCATTACAGTAACTGTAAAATGAGAAGAAAGAGTTACAATCATTTTAGCAGAGACAACTGTTGCTCACCATATACTCTATTCCATGTGCTTCCCTACATTTTTCACATGACTTGCAGTAAGATGGGGGCCATGTGACTAGTTTTTCCACGGTAACAGATACGTGCCATGGCAGAAGACGGCTGGGTGGTCTCTTCCATCTCCCCCTTCCCTAGCTGCAGCATACCTGGAAGCCAGGTTGAGACAGAGGAGGCTTGGATCCGAGACCCTGGAGGTAGAAGAGCCCCAGCTGACCTACATCAGATAAATTTTTGCTGACCTAAGCCACTGGGGTTTGCTTGCTACCAAAGTATGACCTGGCCCTTCCTGACTCAGCCCTGTCTCATTCCAAGTTGTACCAAACCATTTATACTTCTCTGAATTTTCTCTTTCATGGACCATGCATTTAAAAAATTGGAAATAGTGTTTTTTCCAATATAGATACTGAAATAGAAAATTCAAACAATTAAAAAGTTATGTCTAAAGAAAAAAGCTAAAAAACAAAAATTCCTACCCCCCAAATACGGTCATTGTTGACATCGTGATGGACAGCTGCACTTTTAACAAATATACATTAAGTTTCCATCATGTATTATGCTTAATTTAAAAGAAATGGGTACAGAAAAAAGGTTAACCTTTCTCTAAGTTAATTACATGTACTGGTTGGAGCACAAAGCAGTATCAGTTAATCACTGTTTAAATGACAGCAGTATCCTAACTACAGGAAAATCCGAAAGAGGCTAAAACCTTTGGAGAGCAGAGTTTTCCAACCTAAGACTACAGTGTGCTTGTGGAATGAGTATCCTCACTGTCACACAGTCATTTGTCAGACAATGCTAGAACATCTTACAGATGGTAGGCATATGCATGGCACTAGAGGCACTAAGACGAGTAAGTCAAAGTCCCTGCTCCTTGGGAGATAAAAGGGACGACTGAGAAACAGGTACATGAATAAACAATGGCAATGTTATATAAAGTAGGTATGAACTACCCTGAGGGCAGAGGCCTATTCATTTTTCCTTTAAGAGCTAGGAATAATTTCGGAGGTGATACGGGAACTAGATCATAGAAGACATTTACCAGGCAAATGATGGACGGGCATTTCAGAGAACTGCTTATTTTATATTTAAAGATCAGTCAGCACAGACATATTAAATAGCTACTTTGTAAAAGTAACTATAATATGGGGTGTCGGGGGGAAAAACTGGGTAAGAACTAGTGCCAAGTCATCAGAAAACGACATAAAGGACAGTACTTCTGACTACTCAAAATCAAAATACCTCTTTGATTCATTCAGCTAAATGTGAAAACATTGGCACTGTTTAAAGATTAGATTTATTATCATTTCATCCTCCTCCTGCACACTTTTCCTTTGGCAAACAGCCATTCTTACTTTTGACTAAGACTTCAGACCTGGACCAAAAACAAAAAAGGAGGACTTTCAAAATGCACTGAAAGGTCAATATACTTTAGAGAGGAGATTTGGCAATGTATAAAAGATAAACTGCCGACACCTACGATAAGCACAATAAAGAAAACAATTTAAAGCATTAGGCACAGAAATACCCTGAGCTTCTGGCTTTGAAAACTAGACTAGGCTAATTTGGAAAGGAAAGTAATTTCTACTAGTATTTTGTTTATTTTCTTTGTTCATTCTGCCTTATAAGAAGTCAAATCTAACAACCCTAATTGTCCCAGTTTAACAATCCTAATTGTTTGGGAAAGGGCAACTCACTTATTTGCAGAGAAACGGCTTTCTACTTTATTTCTCTGAAAATATGTAGTTCATATAAAAGGTCAAAAAGCATAATGATGAAGGCTAATAGTGAGAGTCCACCACCTCTTCGTGTGAGATATATGAGGTGTTATCCATAACAGCTTCACATTCTCCATTATGCACTCATTCAAGCATACCACTCTGACTACAATCTCTCCTTCTTCCACCATGCTTATTAAAGACACTCCATAATCATTCATTCAACAAATACACATATTTACACCTACTATGTGTCAGGCACTAGTCTACGTACTGGAACACGTCGTTGTTATTAGTTGCCGTCAAGTTGATTCCAACTTATGGGCGACCCCAGGTGTGCAGAGTAGAACTGCTTCATAGGGTTTTCAAGGCTATGACCTTTTGGAGGCAGATTGCCAGGCCTGTGTTCTCAGGAGCCTCTGGGTGGGTTCGAACCACCAACCAGATTTCCTGCCCTGGTGGAGTTATTTGTATATTACACCTCCTGGTGGCCTCCAGTTAACTGACTCTTCTACTTGCTCTCTGTTCATTAGCTGTTTCTTTCCTCTAGTTCTCTGCTTATCCAGCTTATTGACCATGCTGCCCATCATTTAAATATCCTAAATTTCCCTGCCCCTCTATCTTCCCATCCCACCCAGCTATCAAAAATTCCAGCCCCATGTGAATGTTAAGGAGCCCTGTTGGTGCAAACAGTTGGGCATTCAGCTACGAACCTAAAGGTTGGTGGTTCGAACCCATTCAGCAGCTCCGCGTGATAAAGACTGGCAATCTACTTCCATAAAGATTACAACCAAGAAAACCCTATGGGGCAATTGTACTCTGTCTCATGGGTCGCTGTGAATCGAAATTGACTCAACAGCACCTAACAACAATAGATGAATGCAACATTTGCCTTTCCTGTGCCTTCGCCAACACAGCCACATGTAGCTGAAAGAATCACACAATAGGCCAGATCATTAGTTCCTCTGTAAGTCATAATCAGCAGCCTCAAAAGGACCTTCAATAAGCCTGAAATTCTTAATAGTTTTCTTTAGCTAACTCTACACAGAACTATTTCAACCTCTCTACATGAGGTCTATCTCAATTCTCTTTACTGTCTTCAAACCTCCAATGCTTCACTTTCCTTTACACTCTGCAGATGATCTCAACTCCAGCTTAACAGAGAAAGTAGAAGGCAGCAGATGGGAACTTTGCTATCTTCCAAATGGCAAACATATAAACTCTCCATCCTACTTTTTTTATTCTTCAGTTACAAGGAGAAACTGTTCTTCTTACCTAAACCCAACTTCTCTAACTGGGCTTGCATTCCATTCCAATTCCTTGTGCTATCTCAGACCTTTTAAAGTAATGTCCCTTCTTCCTTTTCGTGGAAACCCTGGTGGCATAGTGGTTAAGAGCTATGGCTGCTAACCAAAAGCTTGGCAGTTTGAATCCATCGGGCGCTCCTTGGAAACCCTATGGAGCAGTTCTACTCTGTCCTGTACGGTCAATACGAGTTGGAATTGACAGGATGGCAATGGGTTTGGTTTTTTTTGATTTTCCTTTTCTTACACATCCAGTGTCTTAAGACAGAAGATTAGATTATTGATTTGAGATCATTCTTTTTTAATGTAAGCATTTACAACTATAAATTTCCAAGCACTGTGGGTTCCCTGCATCTCATAAGTTTTGATATGTTGTGTCTTCACTTTAATTTATCTCAAAGTATTTTCTAATTTCCCTTGTGATGTCTTCTTTGACCCACTGGTTATTTTGGAGTGTGTTGTTTAATTTCAACATATTTGTGAATTTCCTAAGAAGCCCTGGCAGCACAGTGGTTAAATGCTCAGCTGCTAAAGGAAAGGTCAGTTGTTCGAACCTCAGCTGCTCTGACGGAGAAAGAGGTGGCAGCCTTGGAAACCTTATGGGGCAGTTCTAATTTGTCCTCTAGGGTTGTTATGAGTCAGAATTGACTCGATGGCAACGGGTTTGGTTTCAGATGACTGATTTCTGATTCCGCTCCACTGAGATCAGAGAACACACTTTGTGTAACTTCAGTCCTTTTACATTTATTGAGTCTTGTTCTATGGCCTAGCACATAGTCTATCCTAGAGAATGCTCCATGTGTACTTGAGAAGGATGCTGTTGGGCAGAGTGTTCTACAGTTATCTTTTAGGTTCTAGATGGTTTATAGCTAATATGCAAATCTTAAAGTATCTTAACCTCCTGGTTTCTAATAGTCTTCACCTCCACTTCATCTAATTCCTGGAAACTGTCATCATTTACGCAGAACAGGGGTTAGCAAACTACAGCCCTTGGGATAAATCTGACTGGCTACTTGTTTTTGTAAACATTACTGAGACACAGCCATGCCTATTTGTTTATTATCTATGGCTACTTTTGTGCTACAACAGCAAAGATAAATAGTTGCAACAGAAACCATATGACCTTTAAAGCCAAAAATATTTACTATATGGCCCTTAACAGAACAAGTTTGCAGACCCCTGATCTATACATATATAGATCCCACATGCCGATTTCTCACTCCTTTCCCTCAAGCTCCCTCTCTCCTTTATGCCTTTGACACCTGCTCGTCTACTTCAACAGACCTTCAACATTTCTTTCTTCCTGACCCTTCACTTGCTTCATGGCTTTGCTTCCTTTTCTGGAATCTTCTTGGTAAATCCCTTTAACTATGCTCACCAGAGTCTTGACGTCTGTGTATTTATGTCCTATTACAGCCACCCTACAAACCTTCATGCTTAGCTGTTTCCAACCTTATTTCTTCTTCCTTTCTACATTTAGGCTGTGCAGTACTGGTGGAGAAATAATACAACCAGGCATATTGACAAAACAACACATTCATAGTATTCAACCTCACCTGGATCCTCACTGCTGCTAGGAAATTTTTACATGCCCTCAATCTATGACTTTGCACATTCCCACAACTGATAATACAAAAACTCATAACTCCCCTTAAATCCTAATCCTTATTCCCCCATGAATCTCTTAGAAGAAGGCCTTGCCAACTCCTTCTTTACAGTGAAAACAGAAGGGAACAAGCACAAACGTTCCCAGCTTTAAACTCATACATGAGCAAACGTATCTATAACCATACCTATCCTCACTTCTTTCCTTCAGGTGCTGAAAAGAGGTGTTTAAAGATCATCTCTCTACCAGTGTTTTTAATTGCATTCCCTCTGGTCTTCATCAACATCTTGTCCCATTAGCTACATTCTTTTCTTTTTACCTTCAAACCTCTCCCAGAACATACTGCCATTGTCTATGTGCTGGCTCAAGTCTAAAAAGGATGAAAACTGTCTTTTTACTACCCCACACTGACTCTCCATACCAGCTCACAGCTTTCACTCAATAAAGAGGCCAAGTACTAAAAAGTGTTCAATTTCGTTGTCACCCCAGGAAGCTGACCACTGTCTGGGAACTGATATTACTGGTCCTTATCTTGGGCTTCTGGATGAAAGACAAAATTTCTTACAATTCCTCATCCTTGACCTGGAATTTTTTTTTAATCAACATATAGATTATTTTATGGCAAAATCCTCACAAATATAACAACGTTCTGATTTTCAACTTGACATTTAGATGGTACCTCAAAACTTTAAATACCCTGGGGAATTGGCTAATTCATCGTTTACAGAGATGTGTATCACAACTGTGGCATTAACAAATGGCACTATGAAAATGGAACAACTTCTAGAAGTGGCTTACTAGTTTTTATTCATGATTCGCTCTTTAAGGTTTTCTTGAACATGATCTGATGAATTTATGTTAGGTTTACTAAAAACCTGAGAATTCAAACACAATGGCACAAAACGAATGCCCATAAGACTATCTGAAGCGCAGATTAAAACACTTTTATGAAAAGCAGATTGGCATTTTGAGTCCTTTCATCATGTGATCTGGATGAGTTCTAAATTTTGGACTTCAAGTTTCTCCATCCTAAGAGCACATGACCTCTAAGAACCCACTCAGAATCTTTTCTACATGACAGAAAAAAACCCAGAAATACCATATAATGAAACCCTAAATTCAAACGAACTTTAGCAATATAAAATGCACTAAAAAGCTGTGACATCTCACATATATTCACTCTTACATACTGATTTCAGAGGCAGAAATTATAGGAGTGTCCTACCTTAAGAAACTTAAAGCTTACAAAAGTAATGAATTAAGAAGGTATTTACTGGGGATTGCAACCAAAGTCACAAAACAATTTGTGTATAAGCTGTTGAATGACAAACTAATTTGCTCTGTAAACCACCTAAAGCACAATATAAAACAAAAACCAAACAAAACACTGTGAGACATGTGTGGAAAGACATGCATAAAAAACAAGAAACCAAAACCAATCAAACATATCACCTTCTGATGAAGTCTACCCTTCTCATCCTGTTTAAATTGAAACTACTGCTGCTTCCTACACCCAATCTCAGTCCCCATATAGAGCTTTTAATTTATTTACTGTGTTTGTTGTTCACTTTATTTTTCTTGCAACAGAATGTAAGCTCCATATAGTTGGGAAGGAAAAAAAGGAGGTGTTTACAAATGGACAATGCTTTATAAAAGGAATGACTGAATGAATTAAATAAAATAGGATTTTTCCCTATTGATATAAAATATTTTAAATTTCAAACAAATCAGTGTGTAGTGAAGTTGATGGAGACGCACTCCTCTTTGCTCTGTGCACACTTTCTACCACAGAACATACAACATATCTTTACTGACTGGTATATTGTTTTTCTAGGGCTGCAGTAAAGAAGTACCACGGACTGGGTGGCTTGTTGTCTCACAGTTATGGAGGCTAGGCATTGAAAATCAAGGTGTTGGCAGGGCGAACTCTCCCCGCAGAGCCCAACAGTCTCCACTGCATTGAGGCTGGATCCCCAATACGTGTGTTTACTGAATGAATCAAAACACAACAGCTTCATAAATCAAGGCATCACTGTAGGTTCATCAACCTGTTTTTGCCCATATACAGAAGTATTTTTTGTGGAGCTGAGTTATGGTGAAGATCTCATTAGGCATTTTTAGGATGAAATAAAAAGAAGGCTAAACTAATTTTCAAAGGGCACTTTAAGATGAACCTTGTTTTTAAACTACCAGAGGCTAAAGCTGCCATTTGCAAAGACTCAGTCTACAACTAAAATTGTACTGGTTGGTAATTTTGATAACTCACTTTTAGAAAGAAACACCAGCTGGAAGGGCCAATTTCCTTGAGGCTGATACTGAAGAGCCACAGAAAGAGAGGGCTCACTTTTAAATCACAGCCTGCAAAATTCCACAGTAAAAAGACTTTAAGATTTTAGGGAGAATTTGTGGTAAGTAAGTGTCCCTAGAATTCATATTACTGTTCTCTGTTGTTGACACTTCATTTGGGAAGAGTATACAATAGACAACTATGCTGCTCTAGTACGGGATGCAACTGCTGGAGAACTGAAAGCAGGCCATACTAGAAAACTCTACTGGGAAATTGGAAAATAAGAATCCAGACAATAATTATAATTAGAACCAAACAGTTCTTTTCTTGCTAGTTGCAGGGGAGGAAGATTTAACTTTTGAGTCTCTGACATTTCTCTTCAAGAAGGAGGAAAAATAAGTATTCACATATTTAGAACAAAACTGGTCCTAAAACTCTAAAATGTTTCCAATTAAAGTAAAAAAGGGTGGCTTAGTGTCTACTGGAGAGAAAAAATGGCCTATTTTCATTCAATCAATTGTCCACATGTTTTACAAGGCACCCAGGGTCTCAACTGAATCTGCCCTCTTCTCTCTCCTATGAAAATCTTAAAAAAAATTGATTTGGGTTAATTTAGAACATTTTTAGTTTCTGTGAAGTCTGGTGTGAACTTGGTTCTCTAGAAAATGGTCCATTTGTTTTTACGTATGTGTCATTAAACCCAATGAAATGGTGCATTAGGAACAGTGTTTGGTCTTAAAATGCCTGTCTCTGGTGGGCTCTAATTTCAGAAAATCAATGGCGGCAAATGCAGGTGTTAGGATAATCTGTAACCAGAGCTCCACTTTCATTCTCTGCAGTTAATTGTGTTCACTCATTCATTCCTTATGCATGAATTTAACAGCCTATTTTGTGCAATAAATGGGGCTTTCTGTTAAGCATCTCCTTCTGTTTCTGGCGTTAGCTATTCTAAACCTTCCCTACTCTTTACTACCCCTCCTCCTTATTCCGAACTGCCCCACCTTGGTTACCACGTGAGTTAGAATCTGATTTACCAGACAAAACTGCCCCTATTGGGTGAACTCACTACTTTGCTTGTAGCGCCTTTACAGAGGCGTAACTGGGGTATGGCAGGTATGGTAGATACTGCACTGACCCTGGGCGGACGGCGCCACTGAGCAGTTTCTATAACCCAGTATGGCCAGCGGCGTATCTATGGAAAATAGTGCCTAACGGCAAGCACTGAAATTGTACCCGTCCAAACATCTGACACTCCTCTTTTAGATAATGTTACGATATCAGCTCAAAAATACAAGTCAAGCTCGTTAATCTTTTAATTAACACATTAGTGTGCTTGAGGAAGTACACTGGGCTATACCAGGTTAATAGAAACTGCTCAGTATGCCACCTACCCAGGGCTGGTGCAATACTCTGGATACGCCACTGCCTCTAAAGGACTAGCTTTCCACATCTATACTGCCAAGGGAACTCCTGGACACCTGCCTTCTTTCCCTGCCAGAGTGTGGATGTCAAATGACTCCTTCCTCCCCCTTGGACTGTGTAAGTAAGGAGCTCACAAGAACAACAAAAAAATCTGGAGGACTTAGTAAATGGTTGGAAATTAATTTAAAAAGCTGGCAGCCTACTGGTATTGATTTCATGAAGCAAGTCATGCTTCAATACTCAATTAAAGCTGCTCTCATCGAGTTTGCGATGATCTCCTAATTGTTAACTCTTGGACACTTTTCTGTCCTAATCTTATTGTTCTGGATGAATATTCCCTCTTTCTGAAAGTTTTCTCATTCCTTGTGTTCCTTGAGACTATTCTCCTTATCTTTCTCTTATATCTCAGACTTCTGAATCTTAGTCTTTGAGTGTTAGATATTTCTTTTGGTTCTGTTCTTGACAATATTCTTTCATTACTCTTTACACTTTTGCTGGGAAACATCAACCTTTACATGACCATTACTATCAATGATACACTGAGACTCGATGACCTGTTCTTCCAGATTGTCTCTTTTTCCTAAGCTCCAGACCCAGATTTCCAATTGCTGATTATCTGGATGTTTTATAAGTACCTCATACTCAACACATATGAAGCTCAATTTTTAGCTTCCCTGCCAAACCTATTGTTCTTTTTGTGTCTCTCAAACTAAAACCTGAGTATGATATTAGACCACTCACACTTAAATAGGCACCAAATTTACCAATTCTATCTCAAAGTACATATGGTGTCTCTATTCTCTATTCTCATCTTTGCCTTTGATTATAAGACATCTTACCTGAACTCTTCCAATAGTCTTCTAAGGAACCCTCTTGCTTCTTTCTACTCCTTTCTCTACACTACTTTAAATTGAACCTGATCAAACTCCTCTCCTGTTTAAATACTGAAATAGCTTTCCATTGCCTATAGGATGAAGACCAAACTCCTTACTATGACATGATCTAGCCCCTGCTTCTCTTGTCAGTCTCTTCTTGCTATTTCTCCACCAGTGCTGTGGGCTCTAGCTAGTCCAAACAACCTGCAAGATTCAGTAAATGGTATGCTCTCATGTCTTTGCTCATATGGTTTCCTCTGTCTGGACTATTATTTCTCACCTTCTTCCTATACATTTGCTTCAAGAAGCATATTTGGCATGACCTCCTCTGAGAAACTGCCTGACTGTAGCAGGATTAGATGCATCACTATGCTGTCACAGGACAACAAAAATCTACTATTATTACCACTCATCCCACTATTTTTATAAACGTTTGTGATGTGTTTGCCTTCTTTTACTACCCTATGACCTTTTCAGGGCAGAGATTTTTGTCTTGTGCATTTTTTATTCTTAGTGATTGCCATGTTGCCTGGTACATAAGTGCTCAATAAATAACTGTTGAATAAATAAGGAGATGAATGAATGCCACTTCTATTTATAGCAGATTTGGTAGTTTTCTCTGCAGTCCCATTAGAGAAGTTACATCTCCTTTCTCATATCTCATTCCATGAGATATGACTGAGGCTTGACTGAAGCTGAGAACTATTTCTTACAATTTGTCATGGTTTGAATTATGTCCCCCCAAAAATGTGTGTATCAGTTTGGCTGGGCCATGATTCCTGGTACTGTGTGATTTTCCTATATGTTGTAAATCCTGCCTCTATGATGTTAATGAGGGAGGATGGGTGGCAGTTTTGTTAGTAAGGCAGGACTCAATCTACAAGACTGGATTGTGTCCTGAGGCAATCTCTTGAGATATAAAAGACAGAAGTGAGCATAGAGACAGGGGGACCTCATACCATCAAGAAAGCAGTGCTGGGAGCAGAGTGCGTCCTTTCGACCTGGGTCCCTGCACAGAGAAGCTCCTAGTCTGGGGGAACACCAAAGAGAAGAAGGCCGACAGAGAGAAAAAGCCTTCCCCTGGAGCTGACGCCCTGAATTTGGACTTTTAGCCTACTTTGACTGTGAGGAAATAAACTTCTCTTCGTTAAAACCACCCACTTGTGGTATTTCTGTTATAGCAGCACTAGATGACTAAGACACAATTCATGACTGTCACATCAAATTCATACATAACCCTCTGGAAAAGGCTAAGTTGGAAATTTAGGGGTCATCATAGAGAGTAATCAGTGGCCACGACACAGTCATATTTCTGATTTCTTCTCCTTAGAAGTAGAGGCTAAGAACACAACTGATTCCTGAGTCAAAGACAAAAAGAGTAATTTACAGTAGTGAGGCACATTAAAAGCAATCACAGGCTCTTGCTCTCAGGCACTGTTAAATAGTATTGGTCAGAGTGTTTTTTTTTTTTTTGACATTTCCTGGTACTTTAGGTTCCAATTTCTAGTAACTGATTAGTATTCTTTTTATAAATTCTTCAGTTGGTTCTTCCATTTTATCTCAGGAAAGTGCAACAATAAGCTCTCAAGGAGAGGGAAGCAGAAGAAGGCTCTATCACCAAGCCTGTTGAATTCAATAGGGATAAATGTTTTCCGATTACCTGAAATCAATCTTTGATCAAACAGTTAAAAACAAAAACCTCAATTCTAACTCTACAAGTATAAGATGACATGTATATTCATCTTATACATGAACATATATATATGTAAATAAATGTATATATAACATTGTTGCTGTCTTGTGCTACTGAGTTGATTTAGACTCATGGTGATCCCGTGTGTTACAGAGTAGAAATGCTCCATAGTGTTTTCTTGGCTGTAATCTTCATGGAAGCTGATTACCAGGTCTTTTCTTTGGTGGTGCCACTGGGTGGGTTTGAACTGCCAACCTTTCGATTACTAGCAGAGTGCAAACTATTTGCGCTACCCAGGGACCTTGTATAATATGTATACTTATATATAACATTTTTAATCTTGATTAAATT
The DNA here is from genome assembly GCF_000243295.1 of Trichechus manatus latirostris. NCBI lineage: Eukaryota > Metazoa > Chordata > Mammalia > Sirenia > Trichechidae > Trichechus > Trichechus manatus. Next base: position 1,506,455 of record NW_004444221.1, read on the forward strand.
TGGGAGTAAAATCAGGATTTGCAAGACAATTCGGTAAAAGACACCCAAACATAATTTCATTAGTTGTAAAACCTGCCACCTTCAGAAAAAAACAAACAAAAAACAGTAATTAATCTTCTCTTGTACAGTAAGCATTACTCATTATTGAAGGGATAGGAAATAAACACTAGAAGTAATATTTAAGAGATTAGAATTTTGAAGTTTGCAAATAGACCAACTAAGTCAATTAGCATTTTTAGATATGAAGAGGTTTTTGGAGGATAAGTTTTTTCATGTGTCGAGTTGATTATGACTCATGGTGATCCTATGGGCATGATAATAGAACTGTCTGTGCTCTATAACGTTTTCAATGGCTGATTTTTTAGATGTAGATCACCAGATTTTTCTTCCATGGTGACTCTGGGTGGACTAGAATGTCCAACTTTTCAGTTAGCAACTGAGTGTGTTAACCGTTTACACCCCCCCAGGAAAAGGGTTGTGCTAAATATTTTATATGTGTTAACTGAATCTTTATGTCAACTTTATGATGGAGGCTTTATTATCCCCCTTTTCCAGATGAGGAATCTGAGATTTACAGAGGTTAGTGGTTAAGTGCTTGGCTGCTAACCAAAGGTTGGCAGTTGGAACCCACCAGCTGCTCCATGGGAGAAAGATGTGGCAGTCTGCTTCTATAAAGATTTACAGCCTTGGAAACCATATGGGGCATTCTACTCTGTACACACTGGGTTGCCACGAGTTGGAATTAACTCGACGCAACAGGTTTAAATTATCTGAACAAGGCCACCCAACTAATGTGGTGGAATTGGGATTCAGACCTAAGTATGCTGACTTCAAATGCTCAGGTTTTTATTTAAAAAAAAATTTAAAGGGAAATAGGCCAAAAATTATAAGAAAATAGGCTACATTTAAAATTAGAAAGAAAATAATAACTATGGTTTTTATAGCGATATGTAATTTGTGAAGCACTTTCACATACATAGTATCATCTGATATTTCCAATAAACTGGTGAGGTACATTTTATCGTTTCTGTTTTACAGATAAGGAGACCAAAGCTTAGAAAAGCTGAGAGACTTGCTCATGCTTCTAATCCAGGTTCTGACTCTAAATCCCATATTCTACTTAACCTTTAATCTGCTGAAATTTAAAAAAAATAATTTTTTGTCATTGTTGAGAATATACACAGCAAAAACATACACCAATTCAAGTTTCTACACGTACAATTCAGTGACATTGATTACAATCTTCCAGTTGTGCAACCATTCCTGAATTGTTCCTCCCTCATTAACATAAACTCATTGCCCTCTAAGGTTCCTATCTGAACATCTGAGTTGCTGTTGTCAATTTGATCCCATATAAAGAGATCTCAAAAGAGCATAATGCTCAAGGCAGATGTTCTTTACTAGTTCATCTACTGAAAATTAAAGTTATGTCTTTGTGGCTAAGGTTTTGTTTTTGTTGTTGTTACATTAACAATGCCTAGCCTATCGTGAAAGGAGTCCTGGTGGCGCATCAGTTAAGCACTTGACTTCTAACCAAAAGGTTGGCAGTTCAGACACACCCAACAGCTCCACAGAGAAAGAGCTGGAGATCTGCTCCCATAAAGATTACAGCCTAGAAAACCCTATGGGGCAGTTCTACGCTGTCATATGGGGTTGATTATGAGTCGGAATTGACTCCACTGCACCTAACAACAACCAACAGCCTAACCTGACTGCTATAACAGCAAAAACTATTGTGCATCATTGTGATTATGACCTGCAGTATATGGTACTGGCACGTGTCTTAAAAAATTATCAGCACACTGTTTAATCAAAGAATTACAAACTAATCACTGTCTTTACATGTAAGGTCATATGTACCAAAAAGAATAATATATATAATAAAAGAATAATAATTAATATATATAATATAATAAATATGTATAATAAAGAATTATATATATGCTATCTATATATACTATATATATGCTCTATATGTACTACATATATCCTCTATATATACTATATATGCACTATATATATACTATATATATACATGCAGTTTTGTTTGGGGCGCATCATCACCATTTGAAAACTCTCCTATATAAGCCTTACTTTATGTCTGTCTGACTGTAAACATTAATGTGTCCCTAAAAAGCTCTATAACATATATTCCTCCTCCAACATGCAGTTAACTAGTTACATTACCTGTTATGAGTTGTTAATTTCTGTGTAGTGTGTCTAATGCTAGCTCATCTACTTCTTGATAATTTTTTGATATTTCAAGGCATAGGGTAGGTAGAGGGTCCTTGGCTAACCGCACAGTTTAGGATCAAAGAGACAACTAACAAGTCAAAGTTTAAGTTAAGCACTATATTGAGGGATGCTTTCTTGATTAGCATTGCATTGCACCATTTTAAAAATTAATTCTTATAGTGAGCTGCTCATAAATATCCTTCCATATATAGAAACCATAACCATAAATATTCTGTTCTTACAGTAGAAACTTTTCAAATTAGAAGACAAAGTTTAAAATCAATTCAGAGTGTCCTTTTCAGAAGAGATAACATTTATCTGTTTAACATATAAAATATAAATACTAATCAAAAAAGCAAAGTATCTGTGACTGAAGTATTTTGTATTCAGTATCAATGAAGACTAAATTCATGTAAACATATCTGGATCCTCAGTCATGATCCCAGCTTTCAGCATTATCTCAAGTGTAATGAGGTATAAACTCAGTTTTGGGCATGACCCTTTCATGGATTTTGGAAATTATATTTTTCCACTTGACAGGTTAAAATGAAGGAAAAGGAATACTTAGATAAGGTGAAATTTACTTATTTTCATAAGCAGTTCCTTTTTGCTTGAAGTATTATGGGAATTCTGTCTCATCAAAATATGCTTTACAAATATTCCTCTTCAGACAAACTAAACTTAAAAGACTATGCCAGTGTTCAATATGGACTTATACTTTTAAAATTAGAAAGAAAAACTAAACCAACACACTTGATAAGTAGTTAAAAATGATTTCTAGATCATAAATTTGGGAATGGGAATCAACTTTTTATTCTAAACCAATTTTTACTCTTTGGAGCATCACATAATTGAAATTTGAATATCTAGTACCTGCATTCTTTGTAAGTGGGCAGTTACCTTGAATTCATGTAATTTTTTAATGTCAACACAAAAATAGGCTGTTTTAAAGCACTCCATATTTTTTACTGATATGTGCAAACACTTATCAGAATTGCCCCTTTCCTCTTTCCTTACTCTCACAGACGCATTACACTTAACCTACCTTATCTCTTTACATTTCTTTCAGTTGCTCCTTCTATTTGAAGTCCTTCCTTCTTCTCCCACCTATGTTGTATAAGGCCCAGCTCACATCTTGCTCTAAGAAAGTTTTCTCTAACTATACACATTAACAAGGCTTGATAGTTTGCTCTTTTTATTTAGTGAGATATTCAGTAGCTGTACATCTCAGATGTTTAATCATACACTGAGACCCATTTTTATTCATTTTTTTTGTTCTCATAATTGATGCTTATATATTTAAGTATAACAGAGCATCTTCCTATAAACCAAGAAAGTACCTTGGTGGCAAAATCTGTTTTACATTTTTTATGAAACCATAACAATTGATACTATGCTTATCACATTTTAAGTGCTTCCTACAGAGATGACAAAATCAAAATGAACAAATGTATTTTGCTTATACTACTTTTCTCATCAATTCTTCCAAGGTTGCTTGCAAGGATTTCTGATTTTCATAGGAAACTATATGTTTGAACATGAAGAACAAAGTGAGTTTTGCCTGGAGAAGGGAGAGAAATAATACACTTCTGTGACCTAAGAATGATGTTTGACTTGGAAGCTATGTTGTATGATAGAGAGGAAATGAGACAGTCCAGAAGTCATGCCCCGGATATCATCATATCCTCTGATGCCACACTCTACTGTTTAGTGTAATTATCTGTTCTTACAACTAGACCTGGCAGCACTGACATCTTTTCACGAAATGAAAAGAATTCAGGCTGGATGAAACCAGTAGGAATCAGTAAAGTAGTGTCAGGGGTGGGTCAAAACACTAATATCAGTACAGCTGTGATTTTTCTCTTTACCTACAGAAAATATTCAGGTTCATGTGCATAACTAGAGGAAGAAGCTTAAAAAAAGAACAGCTTTCATAGTCCTCATTTTCTCACTTGAGTGTACAAATGTAGTCTATTTTGCCTAAGTGGTATTACTTTGTAAGTGCATCTCACTCGTATTTGCTTTCTGCCTTAAATTACTTTTTTCCATGTTCATCTACCTGTACAACAGAGGTCTTAAAAACCAAACAACAACTACAAAAAGCCAATTCTATTTGGACCAGATGCTCACATTCAAAACCGTGTGGATAAGATCATTCTGCTCTTAAGAAAGCCAAGGTGGTGACTACTTTGGGGATAACTTCACATGACCTTAGGGGTTTGCTTTTTTTCATCAAGGATGTTCTATGATGATCCTTAACACATCAGAAAAAGAATTTCTGAACTGAATAAACAGAGGCAAATAAAAATAAATGAGCAAAATAATAATAATAAATCTTCTTTGAGTCCCAAATAGGCTACAAGTCACATGAAAGATTTCTCATAAAAAGAATCTCAGTTTCACTGATGAGTGAAAATATGTCAGCATAGGTATTTTTAGACCTACTGGCTTTTGATCATAAGGACTTTCTTTCCATTTCCCAGTGGGTAGGTGGCGCCCTGCCCTGGGCAGCCGCTAGCAGCCTACTGCTTAACTGGTAAATTTCAGAATGAAGAATGTAGTGGTGAAGAGCTAGGTTTAAAGCTCAGCTCTACAGTCTGCTAAGCCATATGACCTTCTAAAAGTCACCACTTTTCCAAGTCTTGCTGTCATTGGTAAAATGGGGAAAATAATAGCATGTGCCTCAGTCGTGCTGAGGGATAAAGAAGATAACCCACGTAAAGCTCTTAGCACAATGTTAAGTACGTACTAAATGACTGCTGCCGTGACTATTCCTTTAGAACGTGGAGCCAATCACTCCTTTTGATCAAGTATGATGGAGGGCAACTATTTCACTGGCTTTAAAGGTCAAGGATATAGGACAAAGGAAAGATTTTAATGATACTTTCTCTCCTGCAAAGCTAAAGGTAAAATACTTAAGGGGGCCACCTTTCTTCCACCTGCAAAGATGACCTTAGACTTTCAAACATTATAAAGAAAACTATACCATGAAAGCTCTATTTGGTGAATTGACTCATCCTTCCTTCTGTCTAGCAGAATCACTCAAAAATGTCCCATAAAGTTAACAGCTTGCCTAACTCTATTGTTGTGGCAAAGGCTATCAGTGGTCTACTCCTATATCCATTCTTTCCTTACTCTTTTATAAGAGAATCTGATTTTTAACTGGGCACATTGTGGTCCAACCCCGCAACTGCTGAATAAAGAACACATCTTCCAATCTCTGTTACAACTCAACATGGCTATGGGACAAATTTTGGCCACTGAGAAGTACTTTGAGGCATCTCAGGAAGACTAAAGGAAGCTGATTCAGGGCTGCTCCTTCTACCTTTTCTCCTTCTTCTGGTCTGTATCACACACAGGATAGGTAGATCTCCTTCTCAAGTGACTTGAGAAAGTCACTTGTATGGATACAGCAAAAAAGAAAGGACCTTAAATCCCCAATGACGCTAGGTCTAGCATATTGGTCTTGAACTCCCTACCTCTGAATTTATTTTACATGAGAGAGAAATAAACTTTTCTTGCTTAAGCCACTGCTATTTTGGATTCTCCTGTTACACACATGCAAATACAATTTCTAACTGATACAAAAGTATTTTTTCCAAATGCTTAAAAAATATTTTTGCCCATTTCAAAACATATTCTGCAATATCAGTTTCTACTCAAGTCCCCAAGTCTCTCTAAAGACACTAGGCTTAAGTATGGGTTCATAATGTAAACAAAAAATTCTTTCTAATATATTGTCTACTCCTGATGAGAGGCTGTATTTCATGCCTTGTTTCCTTAGCAGCTGGCACAATACCTGGTACATGGTTAATATGCAGCAATGTGTATGAAATGAAAGAATGAAAAATGGAAAAGAGTTCCTAGTAGTGTCTGTGTGCACATATGATTGCAAACCTGTGATGCTGATTCTCCCTAGTGACTCAGTCCATGTTCAGTAGGGAAGGCGGGATTTAGTAAGCACTCTGGTGAAACTCTGGTGGCACAGTGGTTAAGAGCTTAGCTGCTAACCAAAAGGTTGGCAGTTTGAATCCAACAGCTACTCCTTGGAAACCCTATGGGGCAGTTCTACTCTATCCTTTAAGGTTGCTATGAGTTGGAATCGACTAGACAGCAACGGGTTTGGTTTTGATTCTGGTTCCTCCCAGTTACTTAGAGACCACTACAAGTGACCTAAAGTCTTAAAGAGTTGATGCCTTACCCCATTAATCTCACCCATCCAGGAATGGCTGAGCCTCCAGGGCTGGGCACTTGCCTCTTATTTGTGAAACTCAAGCCCAGTAATGATAAAGGACAATGACTGGTCTAGCTTGTCAAGGTTATTTTGCTTTGTGGTCTGTTTCTTGAGGTGCTCATGACTGCATTTATCTTACCTCAATACCACTCTGAGATGGTAAACTGTTCCTTTGTGACTCTTCCTTATAGGGTAACTGAGTGGTTAAGCTTCATTTTTTTTAGTGCTACAATTTCTTTTTCTCCAATTTCTCTCTGACAGGATAATTACCAAGTTTGTCTCTCTTGAAGTTACACAGATTCATTTTTATTTGAGTTTCATTTATGTGTAAATTTCTTGGCTTTTTCTGGTATTTGTTCAATTTGTTGCTTTTGTCTTTTTAATACTTTAATCTTCAAAGATCTTGTAGATCCAAAGTTATTTTCAGAAGTATATGGCTATTCCCTCACTTTCTTCCTGATTAGATTTCAAGGTTCTGTTCAAATTTTTCTCTTTAATATCCTCTCAGAAGGGTATTACTTTATCTTCTGTTTTTGTTATTAATGTGTATGTTATTTTACTTTAATCTTGCAGTTGAAAATCTTTGGAATCTTGTGTCTTTCCACATTTTATTTGAAAATTCAAGTTGAATTTCCTTTAGAACAAAATGGACAGGTGTTCAAAGCCAAGTGCAAGAATCCAATCAGATGGAAATAAAACACTATCAGTGTATATCTAGGCTCAAAGAAAACCTACAGGGTACTGCAAGGGACTTGTTTGAAAAACCTCAATTAGAAGATGTATGCATGAGATTGACAGAAAAATTCCCGACTGAATTTCCAAACTATTTTATGTAATTATGGAAGTTAAAAAGTGAGGAAAACATATAAATCAACATCAGAGTCATGCGCACATACAGCTATTACGTGTCAATACTTGATTAAATCAGTAAATATGCATTTACATAAGACATGATGTTAGTTGCTAGGATGATAGAAAGCAGAGTAGGAAAAAAAATAAAGAAGGAAGAGGAGACATAATTCTTGCTTTCAAGTTACAAATTTCCTTTTTGGCTAGACAAGTCATAAATATAGGATAGCTAATCAAAATTAACAAATAATGTTACACGTCATTTCAGTAACTAAGACCTGACAACATCCTATCCCTTCACTTTACGTCTTAATTTAGATTCTGCGATGCTTCCATCCATCTGACTCTGTTGCAAAGGAGTTCTTTGGAAAATACAGATCTGATAATGCTATTCTCCTTAACAATCCTAACCCTTTGTCCCATAGGGTTTCCAAGGAGAGGCTGGTGGATTCGAACATCTGACCTTTTGATTAGCAGTCCAGCTCTTGACTACTGGGCCACCAGAGCTCCATTCTTCTTAATAGTGTCACATAATTTTTAGGATAGAGTTTTTTAGGATAAAATTCACACTTCTTATTACTGGTACATATGACAGTAGAATTAAATGTTTATGTAAACAGTAATCAATTAAAATAAAGATTCCATTTGTTTCCAAATGGATGAATTAGAAAATACGACTAAGTTCTCTCTACAAAAAACTATAATTTTATTCCTGAATTGATAAGACTAATCAGCATGGATTTATGACCAAAAAAATATCATATCAGACTTAAGGGAAAGCAAACAAAAGAAAGGAGAATAAGAGGTTTAAAAAATTGAATTCTGAATCTCAACCGGGCCACTGGAAATGACTTTACAACAATAATCGTTGTAAAAGTAAGCAGTGTATATTTTAGAGTATGGAGGTTAGAGATTTTATTAATCCACTTTCAAGTGGACTGTAATGTACACCACCATTCCTGTCATAGATTGAATTATGGCCCCCCAAAAATGTGTGTATCAGTTTGGCTGGGCCATGATTCCCAGTGTTGTGTGGTAGTCCTCCATTTTGTGATTATAATTTTATGTTAAAGAGGATTAGGATGGGATTGTATAACACCCTTACTAAGGTCATATCCCTGATCCAATGTAAAGGGAGTTTCCCTAGGGTGTGGCCTGCATCACCTTTTATCTTACAAGAGATAAAAGGAAAGAAAAGCAAGCAGAGAATTGGGGAACTCATACCACCAAGAAAGAAGCACCCACTGAGAGCAGAGTGCATCCTTTAGACCAGAGATCCCTGTGCAGAGAAGCTCCTAGTCCAGGGGAAGACTGATGACAAGAACTTTCTTCCAGAGCTGACAGACAGAGAAAGCCTTCCCCTGGTGCTAGCACCCTGAATTTGGACTTGTAGCCTACTAGACTGTGAGAGAATAAATTTCTCTTTGTTAAAGCCATCCATTTGTGGTATTTCTGTTATAGCAGCACTAGATGACTAAGACAATTCCAAAAAGCATTGTTCTAGGATGAAAATACCACAACAGTGACATAATCATCAATGTTATATACCAAGGAGTAAACAGGCTTCCTCAAAGACTGGTAACTATGGAGTATAGATGCACATGGAGCAAAACAACAATTACTCTTTTAAGTTGTATCAAGTGGAATGCAGGAGAATGAAGGATAAATTGTATCATCAGTTACCTAATAATACAGAATATTTAAGATAGGCTGAGCTTTGATTCACCGACCGCTGCAAATTAGACTACTCCTATACAGTTTAAAAATGACAAAATCATCTGTTTCACTGTGTCAAGAACCAAAAGGAATGGTATTATTTCCCTTTGTGTTGAAATACAAATTATAAGCAATTATGTACCAGCATCTTTCTCATCTACAAATCGAAACCTCCATGAAGATGGGGATAATGTCTTATTTACCTTTTTATCCCCTGCCATCACAAACTAATACAATGTTAGTAAATGTTATAGAATCCATCTTCAGTTACAGGGGGAAGCATGTTTAGAAAGCACTGCAGCAACCGTTTGTGTGACTTTGGGTAAGATAAGACACATAAGATGGTTACTAACTATCTAATGCTATTTGTTAGAAAGTTTGAACAAAAAAGCTGGCTTGGTAAAGAATAGTGTTTTGATCAGACATGTAATCATACAGATCACTGTTTTCACAGGAGATAACCGAGTCCATGGGGTGAAATAAAAAGTGAACCAGTCTCTGGTATTGTTTTGGGAGACCTTTGGTCAAATTTCCCTTCATGGGCCTCAAGCCTTCCAAATATCACCACACAAATTGTGACTATAATCAGTGGTTCCTGAAAAAATCAGATTAAAATCCACATGCACTTTCCACAGCCCAACAAATAGATATGAAATGCTTACAAAATTCCAGTGAAAAATCTGTCCAGAAATTACTGGTTTGTTCGATGTTTTATTGTTGCTTTAGAGAATAAAGGGTACTTGTTCACTGAATGGGGCCCTGATGGTGAAGTGGTTAACAGATTGGCTGCTGATCAAAAGGTCAGCAGTTCAAATCACCAGCTGCTCCTTGGAAACTCTGGGGCAGTTCTCCTTTGTCCTATAGGATCCACCCTATAGGGTCGGTATGAGTTGGAATCAACTTCATGGCAACAGGTTTTTGAATATTCATCTCAAGTGGGTGTGTGGATATTAGTTAACAAATATAACATATTTTCGTCTCCTGTAGTTTCATTACGATGAACCTCAAGGCATATTTATGCTGTACCATCAGGGACAAAAAAATCAAAATAGGTTACAATTCAACTAACATGGAGAATTTGAATTCATAGTATAATACTATATTCATTGTCAATGTTCTGAGAATTATTGGAAATAGTCAAATTGCCACTAAGATGCCAAATACTGGGGGGAAAAAAATAGGGGCTAATAAGATTTTTTTTTGTACATTTTCAAGGTTGCATAATAATTTCATGATTGCATCCAACAGTCTTATACTGCCTGTCACTGATGTCTGTTAAATCATACAAGGTTGGCAAAAAGCAAAGAAAAGACAGTGTGGTGAATGCAAATTATATTTACTGTAAATTAATTTTGAAGAGACTAATTAGCTGGGAGCATACTGTTTCTCAAAACTAGTGTCACCACCTTAAGGAGGGCTATGGATAAAGCAATAACTGCTTGTCAATTTGGAGGTTTTGCAACTTCATCTGGAGAGGAAAACGTGAAAATATCACTTTATAGAAAACGAACTACATTTGATTACATTTGAGGCTCTTAGTTTAACATTGTTTAAGAAGAAAAAAAAAGAAGAAGGAAAAGAGGCTGGAGTTGAAAAAAAATTAGGAAAAGTTATGGTAATGGTTCTTAATGGAAGATGTACCGGAATAACCTGGGGGGTGTTTCTAAACTACACTTCACCGTTCTGGTGAGGCAATCTGTGTGAAGGAGGGAGAGGTAACTTTAAATACCTCCTCAGATGATTCTAGTAAGACTCTCAGTTGAGAAATTTTAAAAGAAAAATGTACAGTGAGTTAGAGGCTCAGTCCCTTCTGTCAATTCCCACTCAAAAAGGGACTAGAATATAGTAAGAACTGCATTTAGGAGGTAACCTCTTGGGATTTAGAAATAAAGGGGAAAAGGGCATCATTAAATTAGTAAGATTACCTAACTGTCCAAGTCATTTTAACTCACAAGCTGTTTCCCTAGTCCAAGACAGGAAAAATGGCATCTGAATGGAATAGAAGGGAAAGCTCAGTGATTTCATATTAACTAAAAGTCCTGAAGAACTGTGTGAACTAAGAAGGCTGGTCCTTATGGAGACTAACCATTGCCATCAAGTTGATTCCTACTCACAGTGACCCGATAGGACATGGTAGAACTGCTCTATAGGGTTTCCTCGGCTGTGAATATTTATGGAAGCAGACTGCCACATCTTTCTCCCAAGCAGCAGTCAGTGGGTTCAAACCGCTGACTTTTTGGTTAGCAGGCAAGCACTTAACCACTGCACCAGCAGGACTCCTTCCTTATGGAGACGAGATAAGAGAATTCTAAAGAACAGCAGTTAGTCAGTGTGCCCGGGGAAAGAAATGTGACTTCTTTGGGTTTCAGTTTCCTCAAGTGTGAAATAAGAGATTTGAATTACATTACATTAAAGGCCCCTTGCAGCATGAATCATCTGTGATTCCAGGCTGGGCAAAAAGCATGAGGAATAGGAAGTGTTGTCCATTTTATTAGTGAACTATTGGTGGAATTACAAAGATATCTAGAGTCTTAGTAAAGATCTCTGTTATGAACCAGATGTCACTCATATCCACGGATTTAATTTATTATGTACAGATGATAATTATCCACTTCATAACTCTCAACTACTGGCCACTATCCCCAGATACCGACTCAGTACCCTTACTTAAGATGTCTCATGGACACCTAAGATTCAACATATCCAAAACAGGACCCACGAGCTTTCCTCATCCAATTACCTCATCTCGTTTCAATGATTCCATCATCTATTCTATACCAGTTGCTCCTAGAGAAATTTGGAATCATTCAAACACTCCATCCTCTCATGTCCATAGCTAATCTACTTATTTTTATTTACTCTTGCTTTTTCTGTCCCAAATATATCTAGAATCTGTCTACTTCTTTACCTCCAACATCACTAGCATTGTCCAGGCAACTATCATCTCTTTCATGGACAAGTCTAGCAATCAGTTTCCCTACATCAACATGTGCCCTCTGTGCAATGTCACACCCAGATAGATAGATTAGAATTGAAACTCTGATCATGTCACTTCCCTTCTTAAAACCCCTCAATGTGTTCACTGTTTTTGGACTAAAGACCAAAATCCTTTATATAGTCTCTGAGGTTCTACATGATCTGGCTCCAGACTAGCCTCATCTCACTCTTCCGTAACCTCATAAGCCTTCTTTTGATTCCTTGTACAGTCTTTGCACCTGCTGTTTACTCTGCATAGAATGCTCCTCTTCCCATTTCAGAGCTCAGAAGCATCTCTTCCTCAGAATAGTCTTCTCCATCACCTCACTCCAATGTAAGCTTTATTATTATAACAATACATGCATATTTATTGAGTGCTTGTTATGTGCTCAGCACTGTTCTAGATGGTTTTCATATATTAATTCATCCTTACTATAATTTTATGAGTAGGTACTCCATATATATTTTTAAATGGATGAATAAATGAAGAAATGAGATGAAAATTCTAGGGCAGGGGTATTAAAATCCTAAAACTGTAGGCTTTATGATTGTGATTTACAGATTCTGAGAGCATAGTTATAAGTAACAAAATGTCAGAGTTTTGAGGGAAGTGTTACCAGAAAAGGTTTGACTCCTCAAAGTTTGGATAACTCTCATAAGAGAATACATTTAATTGGCTATGAAAGGGATAGAATATTAGTAATCCGAGAGCCTGAAACTGAAGGCCACATTAGAAGTATGTGTGCTACTCTCATAAAAATACATGATTCACATGATATTCACACTAGAATTATTTCTCCTTCCCTCAGCTGGTACCCTGTGACAGCTTTTGTATAGGTGGCTCCATATTTTCTATAGTAACTTGAACCCATCTTTATCTTTGTATAGTTTTATCTGCTAAAACACACACCTGAAAGATCTCCTTTAATATATTTGTTGCACAGAATCTAACCATGAATGAATGAAATATCAACTAAAATTGGAATGAAATATCAATTAAAAAATTAAAATCTGCTGAAAAGGGAAATTTCTAATTGGAAATTATTTAAGACAGTTAATCTCGAGTCCAAAGATTTTAGTGGGCTCCATTCTATGATATTTTGGCCCCAACCTACAATAATGCCTACTATGCAATCAAAATTTATTGAATTAAAGAAAAGAAGAATGAATTTTGTTTTCAACTACTAACTCTTAATTTTTCCAGTCTATACTTCTTAATTTTTCCATTCTATTCCAGCCAGAATGGACTGCCTACTCATCATTGTAGCCTGCATTTCTAGAAGTTGGACTATGGAGTCAATGAAGATAGGCATTTAATGTTTTATTAGGTAGAACCATATTACTTTAAAAAAGGGAGAGTAATTTACACTCCCACCCACTGTTTATGATGTTTTTAAGATATATATGAAAACACCTCCTCATTTTGAATCAGGTTTTCCTGTATGGATTGTTCCATGGGGACAGCACATTATCCACATTTACAGAATGAATATTACTCATCCTAAAGTATTACAAACATGACTTTTTTGTGTCTCCCTTAAAGAGAGGAGAAATAGATATAAATGGTTATAACAACAAAAAAATCAGTGAGGAGACTGCAGGCATATTTTATAAAATCACTTGGACTATAAATACATACAGTCAAATTCCCAGACAGCCTAATATGTTACTCCGAAAGTATACACACAATAAATTACTGTTTTTCATACCTATTGACTCCCAAGGGACACCTAAAATTTGGTTCTGTTTTCAATAATGGCTGCCCATTTTTGCCATAAGAATAAAACTAGGCTCTACCGTGTCCCTCTCTCCATTAAATTGAGAAGAATCAGGAAAATTAGTAGACGGATGATCATAAACTGCTTTGCAATAAGCTAAACTGGGGCAAACTTGAAAAGCTGATGTCAGCAAAACAATTTCACTATATTAAAAACTTTCCTTTCCTTTATCAGAAGTCATTCCTTTCCTGTATCAGAAGTTCCTAAAATTTTTTTTAGTACTCTCAGGATGACATTCTGCCTTTAGTTGACCTGACAGCATATCTATCTGTCTTAGTTATCTAGTGCTGCTATAACAGAAATACCACAAGTGGGTGGCTTTAACAGACAGAAATTTATTTTGTCACAGTTTAGGAGGCTAGAAGTCTGAATTCAGGATGCTGGCTCTAGGGGAAGGCTTTCTCTCTCTGTTGGCTCCAGAGGAGATGCTTGTCTTTTCTCAGCTTCTGCTGCTAGGCCATCTTCACATGGCTTGGCCTCTATTTTCCTCCATCTATGCCTGCTAGCTTGCGTTTTACCTCTTTTATATCTCAAAAGAGATGACTCAAGATACCCCCTATAGTAATCCTTCCTCATTAACATAATAAAGACAGTCAATTCCCAAATGGGATTATAACCACAGGCACAGAGGTTATGATCTAAAACACATATTTCTGGGGGACACAATTCAAGCCATAACACCTCTTACTCTGAATAATACATCTAAATCAGATATCAGGTCTGGAGAGTATTCTATGTTACTGAAACAAGAGTAATTCTTTTAATTAGTTGGAGGTAACTGTGTTTAAAACACATAAATAAAATATTCATGAATAAAAACAAAGTAGCACATGTGGAACTCTGGCAATAGCTCTATCATCTTTCTAGAGGCTGAAACTGGATGTGCAAAGAAAGTAAAGATCACCACACCCAGAAATAATCTAGACTAAGGCTCTCTTTTTTTAAAAACATCTTTAAGTCTTCTTTGGAACAAGATAAAGACAAAAAATTGGTAAACCAATAAATAAACAGATGAACGTATTACTAAGACAAACCAAACCAAACCAAACCAAACCCATTGCTGTAGAGTCAATTGTGACTCATAGCAACCCTACAAGACAGAGTACAGCTGCCCCATAGGGCTACCAAGGTTGTAATCTTTATGGAAACAGGCTACCACATCTTTCTTCTGGGAGCGACTGGTGGGTTTGAACTGCCAACCTTTCAGTTAGCAGCTGAGTGCTTTAACCACTGTGCCAGCAGAGCTCCTATTAAGACAAAAGAGGAGCTGTAATTGTCCTTTTTCCAAAGGCAAGTATATATCACAATTTGTGACTGTGAAGGTGTAATAATATATATTTTCCTCATCGTTGTAATGAGAAGCCACCATTAATTCATGTTCAAAAAGATGCTCTAGCATCCAGCATTAGTGTATCGATGTAATGCTTCAATTTCACATAGAAGTATCCGGACTTATTAAATAATTTACTCAGTGATTTGAGACTTGTATCAGCCTAGCAGAGGCTGAGGATTATCACTTTTTAAAAAAAAATTAAAGCTAGCCTTTATTCTATCCATCTGTTTTAGAGGAGTTGTTAGTCTTTTCAACCAAAATGATGTCAAAAACTTCAAAACTCTACTGCCCAATATATTAACAAACCTGTTCAATCATTCATTAATTCAGCTATGTATTCTTCAGTCCATCTATCAGTCCATCCATTTCTCCATCTATCTATCACATAGTGTGTATACCATTAGACTTAATGTGCTCTTAAGCCTGTAGCTGGCCATCAGAACACACTTCTGTCTTCTAGTACCTCTTCATACTTTCTAAATCCTCTGGAAGAGCCCTAGTAGTGAGAGAAAACTTTCTTTTCTTCTTAAATGAATGAGAGGATGCCTGCTGAACTCAGGGAAGATGGTTAGAAACTCCAGATGATAATCAACTGTATCAGGCATATGCATCTTGGAAACATTTAGTCACTGATTAACGTTATTTATTTCACCTGGAATACAGATGTCAACAAATCACATGTGATTTAAAAATAGTTTTACAGTATTCCTACTTAGATTCTGTATAAATGCCTAATTTTAATTTCCAGAGAAACATCACCAACATTGTGCCTAAAGCTTACTTTTCCTTAAACACTTTAATTATCATGTCTGCACGTGCTGTTCCTCTTCCAGGCGGTACCTTCCTACCACCTTCCCCATTTTCTTCCCTTACCCCATAAACTGGGTACCTACTATACTCCAACACATCTCTCAAATTTTAGAAAAGTTAAAAGCAAACAAAAAAGTTATCAGAGTTAAGAAAGAGGAACATAATGAAATCTTACCTGTATCTCACGCAAGTAGTGTTTTGACCTGAAGGAGAAACTGGTTTAAAAGTGATGAGTGGGGAAACCTGGGCTGATAGCAGAAATCCCAAAGCAAGAATAATGAGTGCGACTGTAGTACCTTAAAAGAAAACAAAAAAAAAGGTTTCCATCAGAAAATAGGACAGCTGACCATATTCCTCCAAAGCATACTAGGTTTGGCAAGACATACCTCTGAGAAAACACACTGATCTATCTTCCTTGGGATAAAAAAAATGCTCCTAGTACATAAACAAATTATCAGAAAAAGTCATTAGCACGTTCATGTGAGACATGACAAGAGTGAAATTCAAAGCAAATACTCGCCACGCAGTAGACCGGAATAGATTTTCTAAAAAAACACCATGGATTGCTAACAGTCTCAAAATCAATTAATATAACCAACACTGAGCACCTAACATGCGGAAAGTGTGAAAAGCAACAGGTTTCCACCAAGTGTTGCTTTCAGTGCTAAGAAACTGTTCTAACGGCAGTGATCATAAATGACCTAAACCAGGAAATTAAAAAGCAACAAACAATATTTTTAAAACAGTTGAAAGAGCATTTATTTTTAAAAAAAGTACCATTTTGAAGGCTTTAAGGTGCCAAACATGATAAAAAACATGTATTTATTTGTCTTTCCTGTCGTTACTTAAAAAGGGAATATTTATCTTTGATTTTAAGGTATAGCAATGGTGATTGGAGTACTGGTGGTGTAGAGGTTAAGAGATCAGCTACCAACCAAACGGTCAGCAGCTCGAATCCACCAGTCGCTCGGTGGAAACTCTATGGGGCAGTTCTACTCTGTCCTATAAGGTCGCTATGAGTTGGAATCCACTTAAGGGCAGTGGGTAATGTGATTATTCGTATCATCTAATGGGCCCATTTTTGAGTCTCCAATAGAAATCCTGATGGAAAATATGAAAGTCTGCAAGTTGCTGGAACAATAGACATTGTAAGGATAAACAAAAGGGTCACAGGAAGAAAGGAGAAAGAAAATACTGCCATATTAATTGGCACAGTTTAGTTGAATGGGGCAATATTTTTAAAATGTGAAACTCAGGTAGAATTCTACCTTGGTGAGCAGCGTCTAGGGTCTTAAAAGCCTGTGAGCAGCCATCTAAGATACTCCACTGGTCTCACCTTGTTGGGAACAAGGGAGAATGAAGAAAATAAGATACAGGGGAACGATCAGTCCAAAGGACTAATGGACCACAACTACCACGGCCTCCACCAGACTGAGTCCAGTACAACCAGATGGTGCCCGGCTACCACCATTGACTGCTCTGACCAGGATCACAACAGAGGGTCCTGGACAGAGCTAGAAAAAAATGTAGAACAAAATTCTAACTCACAAAAAAAGATGAGACTTACTGGTCTGACAGAGACTGGAGAAACCCCGAGAGCATGGCCCCCGGACACGCTTTTAGCTCAGTAATCAAGTCACTCCCGAGGTTTACCTTTCAGCCAAAGATGAGACAGCCCCATAAAACAAAACAAGACTGATGAGGCACAGCAGTCCAGGGACAAGGACTAGAAGGCAGGAGGGGACAGGAAAGCTGGTAAGAGGGAACCCAAGGCTGAGAAGGGAGAGTGCTGGCATGTCGTGGGGTTGTTAACCATTGTCATAAAACAATATGTGCACTGTTTAATGAGAAGCTATTTGTTCTGTAAACCTTCACCTAAAGTACAATTAAAAAAAAAGGAAATTCAGATAGAACATTTACATAGTGGCAAGGATTTTTAAAAAATACTTTTGTGGTAAAATATACATAAGAAAATTTTCCATTTTAAACATTTTTAAGTGTATAAGTCAGTGACACTAATCACATTCACAATGTTGTACAAATATCACTGTTATTCCCAAAACTTTTTCATACCCTAAACAGAAATTCAGTACCACTTAAGCAATAACCTCTCATTCTCCCCTCTTCCTACTTGGTAATCACTAACAAACTTTGGTCTCTATGCATTTGCCTGTTCCAGATATTTCACGTAAGTGGGATCATACATTTGCCCTTTTGTGTCTGGCTTATTTCACTCAGCATAATGTTTTCAAGGTTCATCCATGTAACAGCAGGTATCAGAACTTCATTTCTCTTTATGGCTAAATACTATTCCATTGTATGTATAGACTATACGTTTATCTATTCATCTGTTGATGGGCATTTGGGTTGTTTCAACTTTTTGGCTACTGTGAATAATGCTGCAATGAACATTGGTGTACAAGCATGTATTTGAGTCCCTGTTTTTAATTATTTTGGGTATAGGACATAAAGTCAGAACAGTTAGGTATGGTTCATATCTAACATTTGTTAGTCAAGTGTTTGTCCTAGTATATAGTGTACCCTTCATGCATAAAAAACATTAAAGAAACACTTTCAAATACACTAAAACCTCTTTAACATAATACAGTAATAATAATAATAATAATGTTTTGATGTGCATCACAAAGTAGTGCACGTTTGTTATTATGAACCATCGTATGTACCTTGAATTTTTAATATAATAGGCTTTACAGAGATTGATTTGTAAGTACGGGTTGTAAGTAAGTCAGATGTTTGTAACCCAAGGACTGCCTGTATACCTAGGAGTGGAAATAGTGGGTCATATGGTGGTCCTATGTTTAACTTTTTGAGGAATTTCCAGACTATTTTTCACTGTGGCTGTACCATTTTACATTCCCACAAGCAATGCATGGAGGTTCCAGTTTCTCCTTATCCTTGCTAATACTTGTTATTTCCCCCCCACTTTTTTTTTTTTTTTTTAATAATAGCCTTCCTAATGAGCGTGATCGGGCAGTTCTACTCTGTCCTATAGTGTCGCTATCAGTCAGAATCAACTTGATTGCAATGGAGTTTTTTTTAGTAAGTGTGAAGTGGCATCTCACTGTGGTTTTGATTTACATTTCCCTAATAACTAATGATGTTGAGCATCTTTTCATGTGCTTATCGACCACTTGTATATCTTCTTTGGGTAGCAAAGTTTTTATTAATCGTATTTTTATGCAAATAACATGTGCCTCCTAGGTTTGTTAGCCAACCGTGCCCCTTCCCCACGAGCAATTTTCATAAGTGTCACTATGCCAATTTTTTTTTACATGTCGCTATAAAAAAATTGGCATAGCGCACTTACAAAAATACTTCATAAGAGGAGGGCACGGCTGGCAAACAAACACAGAGGCACGCATTATTTGCATAAAAATATGGTAGTTAAAGTTAATTAAGACATGGCCAAAAACTTTATTAAAGGAATGGATAGGAAAAGAACTATGAGCAAAAGTGTGGATGCGAAATTAAATAATAGTTGAGGTGTTTAGGTTTAAAATATAGGGAATAAGTCAAGTCAAGCACTCTGGGGCATGGTGTTCTTGAAATCAGAAGACTGGTGTTCTACCTCTGCTGTTTCTTTGTGATCTTGGACAAGGCACACGACCTTCCAGAGTACAATTTCTCTTCTGTAAAATAGAGTTTAATGAAAATAACCTGCAAAATTGAAGCGAATTTTAAACATCATAATGTATTTGAAAGCTTTTTGTAATGGTGAAAGTGCTATAAAATGTTAGTTATTATACTACAGTAATCATCAGGAACAGCAGCAGTATGCCTTTAAAACAGGAAAGAGTTGAAGGAATGAGAGGACTGAAGTAAGACCAAAAGTTTGTTTTGCCAAATTGGCTCAATAAAGCCACAAACCTAAAATCACAAGCTTGTTGGATTAAAACTCAAACTAGTTTTAACACTTATAATGCCTAATACTTTAAGGCATTATATTTATCAAAAGACAATCAAGCCCCTGAATTGAGAAATGAAAAAGAGGTCTATCTCTCATGAAGAGAGGAGATATGCTAGGCCTCTTATGAAAATCATTCTTCTCTCCTCAAACAAAACAAAACAAAACAAAAAAAGCAAAACAAACCACATGTTCTACTGTTAACCTATTTATAAAAGAACCTGAGTCCCTAAGTATTTTCCAAAATTATTTCTATAAAGTACTGCTGTGGGACAGGTAAGAATATATTCTAAATACTTTTCAACCAGGAAACTTTGATATCTTACAACCTATTTATAAAAGAACCTGAGTCCCTAAGTGTTTTCCAAAATTATTTCTATAAAGTACTGCTGTGGGACAGGTAAGAATATATTCTAAATACTTTTCAACCAGGAAACTTTGATATCTTACAATGTGGAGGAATATGATGTTCTTTCATAACCTTTAATAAACAATATGTTCCCCATGGTGAATGTAAACTCTAAGATGATACACCTGGAACTTACTTAATATACGTCCAATTCTAGTGCCTGGCATGTAGCAGATCTCAGATAGTATTTGTTGGATGGATGGACCATAGGACCATAATATATTTGCAATATTGACTATTTTTTTGAAAAATAAAAACATAAGCCTATCCCATTGAGGTCATGGGATTGTTGTTGTTGTTGTTAGGTACCTTAAGTCAGTTCCAACTCATAGGGACCCTACGTACAACAGAATGAAACACAGCCTGATCCTGCACCATCCTCACAATCGTTGCTATGCTTAAGCGCACTGTTGCAGCCACTGTGTCAATCTACCTTGTTGAGGGTCTTCCTCTTTTTCAGTGACCCTCTACTCTACCAAGTATGATGCCCTTCTCCAGGGACTGATCCCTCCTGATAACATGTCCAAAGTATATGAGACAAAGTCTCACCATCCTCGCTTCTAATGAGCATTCTGGTAGTACTTCACCCAAGACAGATTTGTTTGTTCTTCTGGCAGTCCCTGGTATATTCAATATTCTTTATCAACACCATAATTCAATGGCATCCATTCTTCTTCCGTCTTCCTTATTCATAGCCCAGCTTTCCAATGCATATGAAGCGACTAAAAACACCATGGCTTGGGATAGTACACAATACTGGGGAAGCCACCACAACTTGTACAAGGAGAAGTCATGGAAGCTCCATAGACACTTCCAAACTCCCTGAGGGACTGAATCGCTGGATGGAGGACTTTGGGGACCATGGTCTCGGGGAACATCTAGCTCAATTGGCATAACACCGTTCATAAAGACAATGTTCTATATTCTACCTTGGTGAGTAGTGTCTGAGGTCTTAAAAGCCTGTAAGCAGCCATCTAAGATACTCCACTGGATTCAACCCTTCAGGAGCAAGGGAGAATGAAGAGAACAAGATACAAGGAAAAGATTAGTCCAAAGGACTTATGGACCACAGCTACCACGGACTCCACCAGACTGAGTTCAGTACAGCTACATGGTGCCTGGCTACCACCACTGACTGCTCTGACCAGGATCACGATAGCGGGAGGGTCCTGGACAGAGATGGTAAAGGATGCAGAACAAAATTCTAACTCACAAAAAAGACCAGATTTACTGGCCTGACAGACTGGAGAAACTCCGAGAGTATGGCCCCCGGACACCCTTTTAGCTCAGTGGTGAAGTCACTCCCAAGGTTCACCGTTCAGCCGGGGATTGGACAGACTCATAAAACAAAACAGGACTAATGAGACACAGTAGTCCAGGGACAAGGACTAGAAGGCAGGACGGGACAAGAAAGGTGGTGATCGGGAACCCAAGGTTGAGAAGGGACAGTGTTGACATGTCGTGGGGTTGCTGACCATTGTCATAGGACAATATGTGTACTAACGGTTTAATGAGAAATTGTTTGTTCTGCAAACCTTCATCTAAGGTACAAAAAAAAAAAAAAAAGAATTATCTATGTGAGATCAAATTGACAACGGCAATTCAAATGGTTTGATGGGAAGCCTAGGGGACAGTGAGTTGAAGATAATGGTGATGGAATAATTTGGAAAAGGGTAGTGAGAATAGCAGCACAACTGGAAGAATGTAATCGATGTCACTGAATTGTACATGTAGAAACTTTTGAAATGGTGTAACTTTGGCACGTATATTTTCACTGAAAAAAACGTCCTCCAAGGTCAAGATGTGAGAGTGTGGACATGTCATGGGGTTGCTAACCAGTGTCATAAAACAATATGTGCACTGACTGTTTAATGAGAAATTATTTGTCTTGTAAACGTTCATCTAAAGTACAATAAAAAAAAAGAAAACACTATGGCTTGGGTCAGGTACACCTTAGTCCTTGTCATGGTTTGAATTATGTCCCCCAAAAAATGTGTGTATCAATTTGGCTGGGCCATGATTCCCAGAATTGTGTAGTTGGCCTCCATTTTGTGATTGTAATTTTATGTTAAAGAGGATTAGGTCACATCCCTGATCCAATGTAAAGGGAGTTTCCCTGGGGTGTGGCCTGCACCACCTT
>NW_004444221.1:1528959-1586123 GCF_000243295.1 Trichechus manatus latirostris
GTTAAAGAGGATTAGGTCACATCCCTGATCCAATGTAAAGGGAGTTTCCCTGGGGTGTGGCCTGCACCACCTTTTATCTCTCAAGAGATAAAAGGAAAGGGAAGCAAGCAGAGAATTGGGGACTTCATACTATCAAGAAAGCAGTGCCGGGAGCAGAGCGCGTCCTTTGGGCCGGGGCACCTGCGCAGAGAAGCTCCTCGTCCGGGGGAACACCGAAGAGAAGGCCGACAGAGTGAAAAAGCCTTCCCCTGGAGCTGACGCCCTGAATTTGGACTTTTAGCCTACTTTGACTGTGAAGAAATAAACTTCTCTTCCTTAAAACCATCCTCTTGTGGTATTTCTGTTGTAGCAGTACTAGATGACTAAGACAGTCCTTAAAGTGGTATCTTTGCTTTTCAACACTTTAAAGAGGTCTCTTGCAGCAGATTTACCCAATGCAATGCGTTTTTTGATTTCTTGACTGCTGCTTCCACGGGTGTTGATTGTGGATCCGTGTATAATGAAATCCTCTACAGCTTCAGCCTTTTCTCCGTTTATCAAAATGTTTGTTATTGGTCCAGTTGTGAGGATTTTTGTCTTCTTTATATTGAGGTGTTATCCACACTGAAGGCAGTGGTCTTTGATCTTCATCATAAGTGCTTCAAGTCCTCTTCACTTTCAGCAAGCAACGTTGTCTCATCTGCATATCAAAGGCTGTTAATGAGTATTCCTACAATCCTGATGTCCTGTTCTTCTTTATATAGTCCAGCTTCTTGGAATATCTGCTCAGCATACAGACTGAATAGTTATGGTCAAAGGAAACAACCCTGACACACATCTTTCCTGACTTTAAACCATGCATTACCCCCTTCTTCTGTTCTAACAACTGCCTCTTGGTCTAAGTACAGGTTCTTCATAAGCACAATTAAGTGTTCTGGAATTCTCATTTGCAATGTTATCTACAATTTGTTATGATCCATACAGTCGAATGCCTTTGCATAGTCAATAAAACACAGGTAAACATCTTTCTGCTATTCTCTGCTTTCAACCATGATCCATCTGACATCAGCAATGATATCCCTTGTTTCATGTTCACTTCTGAATCTGGCTTGACTTTCTAGCAGTTCCCTGTCAATGTACTGCTGTAGCTGCTTTTGAATGATCTTTAGCAAAATTTTACTTCTGTGTGATATTAATGATATTGTTCAATTATTTCTGCATTCAGTTGGATCACCTTTCTTTGGAATAGATATAATTATGGATCTCTTCCAGTAAGTTGGCCAAGTAGCTATCTTCCAAATTTCTTGGCAGAGAACAGCGAGCACTTCCAGCACTGCATCCATCTGTTGAAACAATTGGTATTCCGTCAATTCCTGGAGCCTTGTTTTTCACCAGTGCTTTCAGCGCAGCTTGGACGTCTTCCTTCAGTACCATTGGTTCTTGATCATATGCTACCTCCTGAAATGGTTGAATGTCGACCAATTCTTTTTGGTACAATGACTCTATATTCCTTCCATCTTCTTTTGATGCTTCCTGCGTCGTTTAGTATTTTCCCTATAGAATCTTTCGATACTGCAACTCGAGGCTTGAATTTTTTCTTCAGTTCTTTCAGCTTGAGAAATGCTGAGCATGTTCTTCCCTTTTGGTTTTCTATCTCCAGGTCTTTGCACATGTCATTATAATACTTTACTTTGTCTTCTCAAGATGCCCTTTGTAATCTTCTGTTAAGCTTTTACTTCATCATTTCTTCCTTTCACTTTAGGTACTCAACATTCAAGAGCAATTTTCAGAGTCTCTTCCGACACCCATTTTGGTCTTTTCTCTCTTTCCTATCTTGTTTTATGACCTCTTGCTTTCTTCACGTATGGTGTCCTTGATGTCATTCCACAAATCGTCTGGTCTTTGGTCATTACTGTTCAATGTGTCAAATCTATTCTTGATATGGTCTCTAAATTCAGGTGGGATATACTCAAGGTCGTACTTTGGCTCTTGTGGACTTGTTCTAATTTTCTTCAGCTTCACCTTGAACTTGCACAGGAGCAATTGATGGTATGTTCCGCAGTCGGCCCCTGGCCTTGTTCTGACTGAAGATATTGAGCTTTTCCTTTGTCTCTTTTCACAGACGTAGTCTATTTGGTTCCTGTGTATTCCATCTGATGAGGTCCACGTTTATAGTTGCTGTTTACATTGTTGAAAAAAGGTATTTGCAATGAAGAAGTTGTTGATCTTGCAAAATTTTATCATGCAATCTCCAGCATCATTTCTATCACCAAGGCCATTATTTTCCAACTAATCATCCTTCTTGTTTCCAACTTTCGCATTCCAATCGCCAGTAACTATCAATGCATCCTGATTGCATATTTGATCAATTTCAGACTGCAGGAGTTGGTAAAAATGTTCCTTTCTTCATCTTTGGCCTTAGTAGTTGGTGTGTAAATTTGAATAATAGTTGTATTATCTGGTCTTCTTTGCAGGCATATCGATATTATCCCATTACTGACAGCACTGTACATCAGGATAGATCCCGAAATGTTCTTTGTGATGATGAACGTAATGCCATTCCACTTAAATTTGTCATTTCCGGCATAGGAGACCATATGACTATCTGATTCAAAATGGCCAATATCAGCCCATTTCAACTAATTAATGCCTAGAATATTGATGTTTATGCATTCCATTTCATCTTTGACGATTTCCAATTTTCCTAGATCCATACTTCGTACATTCCATGTTCCGATTATTAATGGATGTTTGCAATTGTTTCTTCCCATTTTGAGTTGTGCCACATCATCAAAATGAAGGTCCTAAAAGCTTGACTCCATCCATGTCATTAAGGCTGACTCTACTTTGAGGAAGCAACTCTTCCCAGCTGTCTTTTGAGTGCATTCCAACCTCACGGGCTCATCTTTCGGCACTATATCAGACAATGTTCTGGGCTACTCATAAGGTTTTTACTGGCTAATTTTTGTCAGTAGTAGACCGCCAGGTCCTTCTTCCTAGTCTGTGTTAGCCTGGAAGCTCAGCTGAAACCTGTCCATCATGGGTGACCCTACTGGTATTTGAATACCGGTAGCATAGCTTCCAGCATCACAGCAACACGCAAGCCCCCACAGTATGACAAACTGACAGACACGTGGGGGGTCTTAGGATTAGCATGGTACAAATATCCTAGATGAAAGTTCTGTAATACAGATAATAGATCTGCTTGCATCTATCTCTAAAAGAGGGCAAGGAACATGCAAAATATGGAGAATGGACGATTTTTTTTGGATAATAAGGTTCTTAATAGCTAAGGCTTACCCTTGTTAATCACAAATTTATTTTTATTTTAAGCTATTTTTGATGGAGGGAAGTATTACACCTTTACACTCTTTGTTACATAGAAGATGAGGTGCATATATCTGAGCCTTGAACAAGTGACTGTGATGATCAGCCAGGGTTAAAAACCTTTTCGAGATTATAAGCTCTTCAAGGGAAGGGATGATGACTTAACTTAAGGAATACAATTAAAAAAAAAACACTCGTTTTAATAATTTATTCTGTCCTGTCATACACCATACACTTTTAAAGCAAAAACTACCATGAATTACCTATTTCCTTTCATTTAATGTTACAGATGTTTTATTAGACACGTTAGTATTCAAAAGCATTATAATTGTCAAATCATTCATCACTGCACCCCAGATTTGAGTCCAATACAGGAAGGCCCGGATGACAGGATTTTCTCCAGTGTACTGTGCAGTTCTGGCATATTCTTTACATTTCAAGGGAAAAGTCTCTCTTAACCAACGATACTGTTAAGTTTTAGAATTTTGATATAATTTTCTTAATTAAATAAGTGAATTGTGTTGGATAAATAGCATTCTCAAAAATACTGGATGTTACAAGGAACATTAACCAGTTGATATAAAAAATAATGACTTCCCTTCTCATGACTCTACTAGAGCAGCAGTTCTCAAAGTTCGTGTGCGTAAGTATCACTTGTCTAAAATGCATATGCCCCACACCCTCCAGAGATTCTAATTTAGTAGATCTAGGGGAGTGTCCAAGAATCAAGGGTGGGTGAACCAGTAAGCAAGGTATGCACGGGTATACCTTGCTTATTGGGTAATCCGTCCCCACCAAGACTCCACATTTTAAAATAGGTATCCCAGAAACCCTGGTGGCATAGTGGTTAACAGTCTGGCTGCTAATCAAAAGGTCAGCAGTTTGAATCCACCAACCACTCCTTGGAAATCCTGTGGGGCAGTTCTACTCTGTCCTGTAGGGTCACTATGAGTCAGAATCCACTTGACAGCAATGGGTTTGGTTGTTTTTTTTTTTTTATCCCAGTTAATGCTGATGTAGACAGTCTGTGGGCCACGTTCTCAGTTATATCCCACTATTAAAATATTTTTTTTGGAAAAAACAGTGTAATAAAACAGGCTTTCTAATTTATTACCAATAAAGCAACATTGATACAAACCCTACACTATTAAAATAATCAAGAGGTTGCCATTAAATATGTAGTATTTACAAGAAAGTCCAGTTCTCTGAGCAAACTCTGAAAACACTGGAAGTCAGCACACCACAAAATGTTCTATGTTTAAAATTATTCATGAACTACATATTTTACATTTCTTTGCATAAATAGTTTCTTTGTCCAGGTCTAGCAAACTATAATTTATTTGTAGTAGTTTTTAAGGAATGAATACCTATTCACAAATAATTATTTTGGAATAATATTGTCCACTATTTTAAACCCAATACAATGAAATAAATCATCAGTAAACACATAAAATAAGGAATGAAAAGTTTTAAAAATTCTAGGCAGTAGTCAATTTAAGAAAATTTAAAAGGAACCATATTCTACTGGTTACTACTAGCAGAATATCAAATATTTACCTGCATGCAAATAAATAAAACAAAACCATATCGAAATAAAAATAAGACTAACAATTAGTATTTAAGTCTGATAGAAATATACTGGAGTAATACTAATACACTAACAGTTGTTACGTAGTAATTCTTCTGAAGGTGTAAACGTCTGTTGGTCATTATGTTCTAGTGGGATCCATTTAATCACAGTTAATAACAAGAACTGAATAAATAACACTATTTACATCTATATGTACAGGTAAAGGAGCCTTGGTGGTACAGTGATTAAGCACTTGGCTACTGACAGAAAGATCGGCGGTGGTTTGAACCTACCAGCTGCTCTGCAGGAGAAAGATGTAGCAGTCTGCTTCTGTAAACTTTACAGCCTTGGGAACCTTATGGGGCAGTTGTACTCTGTCCTACAAGGTCACCATGTGTTGGAATCAACTCAAAGGCATATAACAACAACACGTGCAGGTAAAAGAGGAGACCTGTGACAAGAAACCCGGCCTTTTATCTCCTAGGCCAGTGTAATATCCACTATATCATTTTAGCTGTCCACATGATCAAGGAAATCAGATGCAGACTTAAGTGGAAGGTGTCTCTCAAGCTGGAGGAATCCCTGCATGGTATCTGTAGTGTATGGAGCTGGGTGTTGGTCGTTCTGGCTGAAAAACAAACACAGCAGGAAAGAAAACTGCCATAGGTTGCTCATGAGAAGCAGCCACTGAAATCTCTTGGTCTTTCCCCCAAGTAAATGTCTTAATACTTTCTCTTAATAGTCAGGGATGGGCTCTGGAAAACCTTGGGGCAGAGGTACCACACTGAGAGGTAGCCATGACATCAGCCGGAAGAGTTCAGGAAAGATCCTGAATTACAATGATGCGAGCCTATTTTTAACAGTATGACTCAAGCCACAAAGAGCCATTTTTGGCAATAATAATGCTGCTGATTACTAAAATGCTCTGAGAACTTTACTTTCTGTCAGACAGTGTTTTAAGTGCTATCCATGTATAAAAGTGCTTAATCCTCACTACAATCCTATGAAGTAAGAACTATAATTATCTCCATTTACATAGGAGGGAATAGAACCTTCCCCAAAGTCACACAATTCAACCTAAACAGTCTAGCTCTGGAGCTAATCTATGCGGCCTCAACATTTTGCAGAACTGATAAGAAAGTGTTTTATAAGAATATAACAAATGAAGAAAAATAGGCTGCTAGGAAAAAAAAAAAACAAAACAGCTATTTTCTCCAGAGCTCAAAAGCCAAATCTCAAATTTCATAATTGAAAAGTTACTTAAAACACACACCTCTTTAGGTCCTATGGAAAATGAAAGATGTCCTTTTAAAAAATTTGAAAGCAGCTATTACTTCCTCTTAGAGTTGACCTGACCCTCAGGGGTCAGCAAATTCAATTTTCAACCCACCGCAGAATCCATTTTTACCACATCACTGCCTGATGGTCATCGAGCCTTTCGTTGAGTTTTCCACCATACGGAGGCAGCACAATTCACTGTTGGATATCTCTGATTATTGTGAATATTTTTTCTTATATTAAGTAAAAATCTATGTCCTCATAACATCTACCATCTGCTAGAATAAGATCTCTACCAGGTTTCCCTTTAGTCTTTTGTTTTCCAGGCTAAACATATCTGGTTTCTTCAACAGTTAAAAAATGCATGGTTTTTAAACCTTTACTTCTCTCTCACCTTTCCTTCTTCATCCTACTTTCTTATTACAATCACTTTTGCCCCTTAATCTTTACCTTCTCTTCAGTACTGATACTATAGTTCCACTCCCATTATTGGACGCAAGGGCCTCCACGGCTTAGGCAAGAACAAGAAGGGGGAAGTATTCTACTCTTCCTTCTGGAGTTGGGAGGCGGGGGGTGGTATGTGTTCCTAATAATTGAGTTTGGCACTCAGAATGTATTTTTTCATTGGAAGCTGGGACAGGTACTTGAGGCAGTATTAGATCAGTGTTTTAGGTATAATTTAGTTAAAACAGAAATTTACTTATGGGGCCTGGAAACTATATTTTAATATATATGTATATATAAATGTATTCCTACTCCAAGCAAGCTTATAAAGGAGCTAGCAGAGGACAACTTAATCCGTAAGTAGCAATCTGCTTGTATATTTGAAAAAAAAAAAATTAGAAAACTATATGATGCAATCATGTGAAGACAGTGGTAAAGATGGGTCTCATTCTGTCAAGTAAAACAGCCATTATGTGAGACAGAAATAATAAATGAAATGGGCAGAATTTAAACAAAAGAGGAACTTGAAAGTGATAAAGATTTTGCCTTATTTAGCTATCACAGAATACAGACTTATCCAACCAGAATTTACCCTGGAATTTCAGCCTCATTCAAACACAAAGAAAGTCTGTCCTGCTTTGTGAACAAATTATATGGTTCTAATTTTCCACTGTTCAAAGAGCTTTGAAAAAAAATGCTCCAAATTTACTTCCATATTGTTCCAAACTTAAAAATATAACATACGTTAAAAGCAAGTTTCTGAATACTGAGTTTTTCAACTATGGACAGAACAAAAAATGATTATTCTTTTCACTTGTACCTTTGAGCAAAACTCAAGATAATAACAGAGAAATGTTACCCTCAGTAGATTAAAATTGTTTTCACAATTCTAGTTTCTAGTCACATATTGTAACATTGATTTAAAGTTTTTTTTTTTTTTCCGGTCTGGAATCAAACCAAAAACCAAACCCATTGCTGAGGTGACTCATAGCAACCCTAAAGAATAGAGTAAAACTGCCCCATAGGGTTTCCAAGGCTGTAAATCTTTACAGATGCAGACTGCCACATCTTTCTCCCCTGGAGTTGCTGGTGGGCTCAAAACACCAACCTTTCAGTTAGCAGCCAAGTGCTCAACCACTGCGTCACCAGGACTCTTTTGGTCTAGAGGAATTCTAATTTTACACTGTTTGGTTCAGAAATCAATGTCAGAAGCAGTATCAGTATTGTACTTTGGAAGGCTAACTTATCATTAGAGAAAAGTTTATAACTGAATTCTTTATCCAGGCACCTACCTGCTAAACTACCAAGGGTAAGCATTCTGCGGCCCACTCTCTCAACAAGCCAGACTCCCACGAGTGTGAAAATGAAATTTGTGAAGGCTGTAACAGAAGCCAGCCATATTGCAAGTCTATCGTCTTCAACACCAGACATCTGCAGAATAGTTGCACTGTAGTACCTGTGAGGCAAAGAATAAAACAATTGCTGCTGATAGTTATTCAAAGAAACAGTTATCCAGATAGGAAAATATCCACCCACTCAAAAAAAAAAAAAGAATAGCTACAGTAATAACATCAAGTTAACATGGGAATTCACACAAGATGTTTAAGGACAAGAAGCTTGTCTTATTTTTCTTCATATTCCCTTAGTGTTTAGTACAGAGCTGTGAGTTCTACAGATATTCAATTAAAGTTTGTGGATGTAATGATACCTTTAACTAAAAACAAATTACAGGTTGAAAAAGGAGTTATAATTTATGGTAAAAACCAGGTACATTTATGGCTATCATTTTTCAATAAATGACCACTATATAGAGACTATGTTCAGAAAAAATTTATTTTGAACTTTGTATAATCAAGAAAAGATACTCAAGTAAGTGGACTGGACTGAAGGCTTTAACAGTGAAACAGACCCCAAAACTAGGGAGGAGCTTGATAGGATAAGTCCATGGAATGATGAGAAGTCATCATATGTTGTGAATTAATGAACTTAAAAGAATAAAGCGATTCCTTACACTTAATAAGGAAAGTGTGATATAATGGCAGAAATCTGATAAAGGTAAGGAATCTCTTCAAAGAAGACACAAGGTTAAGAATGCATCAGTATTTTACTAGCATTGGGTAAGAAGATAGTTGACATAATGGACTTAGGACCAGTCTTTTGATTCCTTGAAAAGTATACTCATTGGTAAAGTAAATCTCTATGCTTTAGCACAGCCTGCATGATTAGGCTGTGTAGATTTACTGTGCGCTAAATAAACAGCTCTTAAAAAACTATAATGCCAATTTGTTGATGCATGATGGGACATACATCTAGCACAGTAAAAGATAATAAGTTTCTTGCAGGAAATTTCTTTTCCAGTGAAAATATTAGTTGTAATATCAGCTGACTACTTTAAGGTTAATCTTAAAACAAAGAAAGCAAAATACTGTTGGTGAATTGCCTATGAAATGTAATAGAATTTAAATCCCGAAGACACACTCTGAACCATGGCTTTGCCCAGCTTTTCAAGCCATTCTAAAACAAAAGTTAGCTCTACCCACAATCTGATAATGGACATTCCAAGTAATATGTTAAATCATGCTGGATATTTCTATGGTTAAAACCTACAGTTTCTGGAAATTTATCAACATTTTCATAATATTTCAGAAATAAATATGTTTTAAATACTTTAAGTCATCCATGGCTTCTGTCTACTATTTTTGAAATTAATGATGGCTTTTCTTGTGTAAAATACTAACACCAACATGGATTCATTCATCATAAAAAGTACTTTCCTTTTTTAATTGGCAAACTAAACTTATAAATTACTAGGCAGCATGAAGATCTGTTTTCCTGATCACACTAAAAATTATGCCAACCATCTTAAGACTTTGAATTCTAACAGCTGTTGCAAAAAGAGAAATTCCCAGTGGAACTACTCCCATCATCATGAAAATTGTAAATGCTTTGCAGCCAGAGTGTAAACAGATAATAAAAATATTGAAAACAATAAATTCCATCTGAATAGTACTTTACAATTTTCAAGCACTACTGTATACATTATCTCATCTGATTATCACACAGACCTATACAACAAGGTCACACTTATATACAACCACTGAGAAACTAACATAAATACCAAATCTAAGAAGGCCAAAGATAGTAGAAATGTCAACAGAAAATTCAAATATTTAAAGCCAAAAGAACTTAATACTTGCCATGCTATTAACTTTGGAGGTCTTCTCAATGCTTTAAGCATAGAGAGAGATACATCGCAGAAAATAATTCTTCCAAACAGAGTCATTAAAAAAAAAAAAAAAACCTAAAAAAAACACAGAGGCATTTTGATGTTTTTATTTTTGATACAATAAAATCATGAAATTCCATGTGTTAAATCAGGGGACAAAAAAGAGAGTGATATCAAACAAAATAAGCTATTAAGTCTTTGAATTTTATTTAAGACGAAAAATGTTCTATAAATTATGAAAAACCTTCTCCCATAGTACTTGATATTTAGAGATAGAACATAACCAAAGATCGGCCTGGGAATGAGAAACTTACATTCTAATGGCATCTCTGTGGCTTGCTAAACAAGTCAGATAGCCTAATCCTTTGCTCATTTAATACCTATCTATTGAGAACCTACTGTATAAGGTATGTGAGTTACTAAGATCCCACAGACACATTATTAGACACTCAAGAAGTTCACAGGTTAGCAAGAGACAATGAAACAGAAAGAAGTAATTTTAATACCACATAATGGGCCACAACAGGAACACAAGTTACAATATGGCATAAAGGACAGAGCAGATAATCTTACTTGGTATGGAAGCCTCCCTGATTTTCAAGAAAATTTAATGCTTGAGTTGAGTCTTGAAGAATTCACAGGGGTTTGAAAGGGCTCTTGAGGTGAAGGAAATGACATGTATAAAGGAGAAAAGTACAAAGCCATGTCAAAATAGTGTGTGGAGTCCACAAACCGTGTGTACCTAACCATGGCTGGAACACAGGGTATATGTAACAGAGTAGCATGACACAGGCTGTAGCAGACGCCGCTGTTGTGGAGTGGCCTTGACTGCCACACTAGATGTTTTGGCTTTATTCCTTAGGCAATGGAAAAACCATTAAATGAATTAAATGACCATTAAACGACTGAACTGAAGGTATATTGTTTTCTTCCCTAAATTTTATTTTGTTGTTGAGAAATATGCAGCCAAATGTACACCAATTCAACAGTTTCTACATATATAATTCAGTGACACTGATTACATTCTTCGAGTTGTGCAATCATTCTCACCCTCCTTTTCTGAGTTGTTCCTCCCTCATTAACATAAACTCACTGCCCCATAAAGTTCCTATCTAATCTTTCAAGTTGCAGTTGTCAGCTGGAACCCATATAGATAGTTCTTAAAAGAGCATAATGCTCAAGGCGGACTTTTTTTTTTTTTGCTGGTTAGGCTAAACTACTGTTAAATTTTAAGATGACTTCAGGGGATATTTTTGGTTTAAGGTTTAAAGATTAGCTCAGGGCAATAGTTTCAGGGGTTCATCTATCCTCCATATCTCCAGAAAGTCTAGAGTCCATGAGAATTTGAAATTCTGTTCTGCATTTTTCCCCTTTTGATAAGGATTCTTCTATGGAATCTTTGATCAAAATGTTCAGTAATGGTAGCTGGGCACCATCCAGTTCTTCTGGTCTCATGGCAAAGGAGGCAGTTGTTCACAGAGGCAATTAGCCACACATTCCATATCTTCCTCCTATTCCTGACTCTCCTTTTATCTCTGTTGATCCAGGTGCATAGAGACCAATTGTTGTACCTTGGATAGTCACTCGTAAGCTTTTAAGACCTCAGGCACTACATAACGAACTAGGAGGTAGAACAGAGGCACTAAACACATTATTAGGCCAATTAACTGGGATGTTCCATGAAACCATGACCCTAAACCTCCAAACTAATGAACCAAATCCCATGAGGTGTTTGGTTGTACATAAGTGATTAAGGGTATCACATTAACCATTTATATATATATATAAAAGTTCAACAACTTAACAAAAAGACAAATAACCAAGTCATAAAATGGGCAAAGGACACGAACAGACATTTCACCAAAGAGAACACTGAAATGGCTACCAAACACATGAAAAGATGTTCAGCATCATTAGTCATCAGAAAGACCCAAATCAAAACAACCATGAGATACCATTTCACTCCCACTAGGTTGGCTGAAATTAACCATTAATCTCCCTCTTTCCCCTTCTCTCCCGCCCCTGGTAACCACTAATAAACTCTGGTCTCTACACGTTTGCCTTTTCTTGTCTTTTTATGTAAGTGAGGTCATACAATATTCATCTTTTTGTAATTGGCTTATTTCCACTCAGCATAACGTCTCCAAGCTCCATCCATACTGCGCATGTATCAAGACTTCACCTCTCCTACTGGCTGAGTAGTATTCCACTGTATGCATGTACCACAGTTTGTTTATCCATTCATCCGTTGATGGGCATTTAGGTTGCTTCCACCTTTTGGCTATTGTGAATACTGCTGCAATACATACTGATATACAAGTCTTTCTGAGTCTCTGCTTTCAAGTCTTTTGAGTATATACCTAGGAGTGGAATTGCTGAGTCATATTGTAGTTCTATTTTTAGTTTTTTGAGGAACTGCCACACTGTTTTCCACAATGGCTGTACCATTTTGCATTCCCACCAGGAATAAGGGTTCTAATTTCCCCACATCCTTGCTAACATTGGTTATTTTCTGTTTTTTTTTTTAATCTTAGCCATCCTAGTGGAAATGACATGGTATCTCACTGTGGTTCTGATTTGCATCTTTCTGATGACTAATGACCCTGAACATCTTTTCATGTGTTTGGTGGCCATTTCAGTGTCCTCTTTGGTGAAATGTCTATTCATGTCCTTTCCATTTTATGATTGGGTTATTCATCTTTTTGTTGTTAAGTTGTTGAACTTTTATATATATTTTGGTTATTAGATTGTCGGATACATGGTTTCTGAAGATATTCTCCCAATTGGCAGCTTGTCTCTTCACTTTTTTGGTGAAGTCTTTTGTTGAACAGAAATTTTTAATTTTTATGAGGTCCCATTTATTTAGCTTGTCTTTTGCTGTTTGTGCTTTTGTTATTATATTAGATAATACATTGTTGAAGGCTAGGCCTGACAGCATTGCCCCTGCTTCTTGTTCTAAGAATTTTATGTTTTTAGTTTACACATTTAGGTTCTTAATCCATTTTGAATTTGTTTTTGTGTGTGATGTGAAACATGAGCCTGCTTCATTTTTCTGCACATGGAAATCCAATTTTCCCAGCACCATTTATTGCAGAGGCTCTTCTTTCCCCATTGAATGGACTTAGCACTCTTGTCCAAAATTAGTTGACCACAGATATGCAGGTTTATTTCTGGACTCTCAAGTCTATTCTATTAGTCTGTGTGTCTATTGTTATACCAGTACCATGCTGTTTTGATTACTACAGCTGTCTAGTATGTTTTAAAATCAAGAAGTGTAGTCTTCCTACTTCATTCTTTTTCAACATTGTTGCAGCTATTTGGGGCCTCCTGCCATTTCATATAAAGCTGAAGATTGGTTTTTCTATTTCTGTAAAGAAGGCTGTTGGAATTTTGATTGGGATTTCATTGAATCAACAGATCACCTTGGGTAGTACTGACATCTGAACAGTATTAAGTCTTCAATCCATGAACATGGAACATCTTTCCAATTACTTAAGTCTTCTTTAATCTCTTTCAGCAATGTTTTACAGTTTTCATTATATAAGTCCTTCATGTCCCTGGTTAAATTTATTCCTGTGTATTTTATTTTTTTAGATGCTATTGTAAATGGAGTGGTTTTCCTAATTCGCCTTTCAGATTCCTCACTGCTGGTGTACAGAAACCCAATTGATTTTTGTTTGTTGACCTTATACCCTGCAACTTTGCTGAATTCCTCTACTAGCTCTAGAAGTTTTCTCTGGACTCTTTGAAATTTTCTATATACAGTATCATGTCATCCACAAATAGAGAGAATTTTACTTCTTCTTTTCCAATCTGGATACTTTTTATTTCTTTTTCTTGTCTTATTGCTCTGGCTAGGACTTCTAATACAATATTGAATAAAAGTGGTAAGAACAGGCAGCTTTGTCTTGTTCTCAATTTTAAGGAGAAAGCTCTCAGTCTTTCTCCATTAAGTATAATGTTGACTTTTCATATATGCCCTGAATCATACTGAGGGATTTCCCTTCTATTCCAATCTTCTTTAGGGTTGTCATCAAGAAAGGTGTTGGATTTTGTCAAATGTTTTTTCTCCATCCATAGAGATGATCACGTGATTCTTTTCCTTTGTTCTATTGATGTGGTGTATTACATTTGATTATTTCCTAAATGCTGAACCATCCCTGCATTCATGGAATAAATCCCACTTGGTCATGGTGTATGACTCCTTTAAAATGCTGTTGGATTCTGTTTGCTAGCATTTTGTTGAGGATTTTTACATCTATATTCTCAAGAGATATTGGCCTGTAATTTTCTTTTTTTGCGGTGTCTTTGGTGGTATATTGTTTTGAAGTATATTTCAAGTCATTACACTAACAAAAAGCAACTATATCTATATTAATGGAATACAGTGAGAGCAGGGCCTAAAAGTCACTGATAACCTTCTATTTCCCTGTTAGCAAGAACTGTAACTTCCACCCACACTAAATCTTTTCCCAGAACATTGGATTGAGTTTCATCTTCTTTTTCCTTTCTTTAGCATTAGTAAATGTACTAGTTTTTATTGTTGTATAAAAAATTACCATAAGTTTAGAGAGGAGTGACATCAAATAAAATAAGCTGGTCAGTCTCTGAATTTCATTTAAAATGAAAACTGTTCCATAAGTATGAAAAAAAATGAACTTCTTCCATAGTATTTTATCTTTAGAAGCAGTAATACAACACAAATTTGTTTTATAGTTCTTCAGATTAAAAGTCTGACACTGGTCTCACCGGGCTAAAAACAAGGTGTCAGCAGGGCTCTGTTCCTTTCTGGAGGCTAGAGGAAAGGATCTGATTTCCTGACTTTTCCAGCTTCTACAGGCCAGTTACGTTCCTGTGTTCATGGCTCTTTTTTTTTATCTTCAAAGCCAGAATCAGTGAGTCGAGTCCTTCTCACAGTGCATCATTCTGAACTCCTCTTGTGTCTCCTTCTACATTTTAGGACCTCTATGATTACACTGGGTCAACTTGGATAATCCAGGATAATCTCTGAACAGTATTTTAACGTACACTGGTTAGCAAACTTAATTCCATGTGTTCTCTTTTCCCTTGTCATTTAATGTAATATATTCACAGATTCCAGGAATTCGAATGTGGACATCTTTGTTGTTCTTAGCTGCCGCTGAGTCGACTCAGACTTGTGGCAACTTTATGTATAAAAGGAGGAAATGCTGCCTAGTCTTGTGCCATTTGAGGGCTCATTATTCTGCTTATCAGAGTAAAAGTGCTAATAAGCAGTAAAATAAACAAAAGGCCAACAGTTAGAGAAGGTGAAAGAATGAAAGAAGGACATTCATTTAAAAGGTCATCAGTTCCAGAAAAATTCAGGCAATAAGTATACTTTTTTTCATAGTGTAAGAGATGACACATTTAGGTCAGAAGAGTTCACAAACTTAAGTTTTTAAAAGTCAGATCATGGAGTTTGTGTAAGGTTACATTTTAAAATGTGTAAATTTCTATGTTTTCATAAATGATGATATCAGTCAACCATTTATATAACGGGTTATCATTGTACTTACAATCTTCTAAGCCTTAATGTAGTAGCCTGAATTTTCAAGGGAATGAGTATTCATTCAAAAGTTGTATAAAGCATAAGAGGGCTTTCTTCATAAAGATCAATACGAACAGCTGAAAAAGGCTTTCTTTCCTTTTTGGACTTAAAGCACGAATGCTTTCTCTTTTCAAAGTCATTTTATAATATCTATCAAACAAACTGTTATCTTCTTCAAAGATTCCCTGGACATCTTTCGTCATCTCATATATACTATCTCATTTCTCAGAGTGAGGCTGAAAGGCCTGAGGGCAGTGTGTTCTCACAGAAGACCACTTCGCAACTCTCTGTAGATGTGTGAGAGCAGAAAGGGCTGGAACACTATGTGCACTGCTATCTTAGAGATTATGTGATATGCAGTTTCCAGCCCTGAATTTTATGAGTGAAACAAAATACCTCTAGATATATGTAGGCTTTGGTAATGGCAATGTATTCTAATTATCACTTTTAACTAGCAATAAAAGAATCAACAAACTTAGTAAATTTTATATGCTTAGTAAAATACATAATTGAAGAAAACATTTCCTAGGAATTTCTGAGAGGTGGTTTTTTTTTTTTTTTTAGCTTCTTGAGGCCATAGCCTGTCTTTTTCACCCCTTTATTGTCAGTACAAGGTGCTCTGGTGGCACAGTGGTTAAGCACTTGGTTGCTAAACAAAGATTGGCAGTTCGAACTCACCAACTGCTCCACGAGAGAAAGATGTGAAGATGTGGCAGTCAGCTTCTGTAAAGATTACAGCTTTGGAAACCCTATAAGGCAGTTCTACTCTGTCCTATAAAGTCACTATGCTCAATGGCAACAGGTTTGGGTTGGGTTTTGGTATTGCCAGTATGTTATAAAATATTTATAACAAAAACACATGATAGAATAGCTAAAAAAATAAAAAACTGAGAAGAGAGCAAGAGAGGTAGAAGATAGAGTTAATTAATGAAAACTTTAGATTATCACTATGCATTAGTTCTAAAATTCCCAGAAGCCAAGGGAAAATAGTAGATAAGTTTAACTGTCTGACAAATCAGTTCACAGTTAAGACAAACTTTTTCCTGCATGAAACTATAAAGACTTAAATTTCATGAATAAAAGGGGCATGAAACAAACTCTTTCTAACGCCTAGGGAGCTCATCTAAGTAAGGGAAATTAACTGCTACAATTCAATCATGATTATTTTGATTCATGTAGCATGAAGGTGATGTGTTCTAGCAGTGTTGCAGATATCATATATGAACTTTGCCATACACTGTAGTCTTCTGGGTCATGTTACTACTTGGGCTGTAGAGAGCACAGCTGATCACTTAGATGTTTTAAAAGATTTCCATTAGTTAAGTTATGTTGGTTGGCTCTTTTATTTCTTAGTATTGTAAGTATACATTTTGTTTCTTATGTTAAAGAGTCTAAAATTTAAAACGTCATTCTATTAAAAGAAGTCTATTTAACTGAAAGAATTATATTTTCCTCTAAGAATGGTGTTTATAGGTTGAAAACCTGTATAACTGAAAAATATATCAATAGCTTTAAAAGAAGAATGCTTTATTCAAAACTAAAAAATCTTTAAAACAAAAATTCTAACATATTTTCATGTATTTTGTACATTGAGAAATCCTTTCTGTGTTTTATTAGATATAAGACATAAAGCCAAAATTAAAGGCTAGAAAAGCAGAAATTAGGACTCCATGTATGTCACATGTATGTTTTGGACTAACACACTAGTTGTTTCTTAGTATTCTTGAAATGATCAAGCAAAGATCCAAAAAGCATAACCTTAAGAAAGCATAATTATCAATTTATTATATGATAAAAACTATTTCCATAATATAATTTCATTAGTCTTTTGGGGAGAACAAAGGAAAAATGTGCCAAATGAACTTATGAGGAATTTCTACAGATCCCCATTGTTCCCAATGTGACCTACCCTTTTTTACTGTTTTATATCAAAAGAAGCATAATTCGTTAATTTACAGTCTTTACTCAGATTTTATTAAAACATCTTGCATCATATTTATTCAAACACTGAGAAGCAATTATGGTAGATTGCAAACTAGGGTCACAAATCATTCCCCTCCTTGTTGTCAGCTGCTGTGAAGTCACCCTTGACTCATGGTGACCCCATGGAAGGAAAAGCTGCCTGGTCCTATGCCATTCCTACGATCAGTTGCAGATCGGGCCATTGTGATCCATAGGGTCCTCACTGGGTGATTTTTGAAAGTAGACTCCCAGGCCTTCCTTCCTAGTCCACCTTAGTCTGGAAGCTCCGCTGAAACCTGTTCAGCATCACAGCAACACACAAGCCTCCACTGATAGACTGGTGGTGGCTGTGCTGTGCATAGGGAGCACTGGCTGGGAATCCAACCAGGGTCTCCAGCATGGAATGCGACAATTCTACCACTAAACACCAATGCCCCTTGTGTAGTTTAAAAAAACAAAAACAAAAACCAAGACCTTTGTCATCAAGTCAATTTTGACTCATAATGACCCTACAGGACAGGGTAGAACTGCCCCAGAGTGTTTCCAAGGAATGGCTGGTGGATTCGAACTGCCGACCTTCTGGTTAGCAGCCATAGCTCTTAACCAGTGTGCCACCAGGCTCCTTATGTAGTTTAGATCTCCTAAATTAGTGGTTCTTAAAAGGATCACCTGGAGGGCCTTTTAAAACAGATTGCTTGACCCCATCCCACAGAGTTTTGATTTAGTAAATCTAGGACTAAGAATTTACATTTCCAGTAAGTTCCCAGGTGATGTTGATGCTGCTTTAAAAACCACTTCTCCAAACCATCATTATAAACACTTTCTTTTCACCATTCACGTATTCCCTGGCTTACTCCAACTCTGGTTCAATCCAGATATTCTCCTACCCTGCATTTACAACTAGTAGTTGAAAGGGGCTAGAGAAAAACACAAAACAAATTGTCCTCTCTTGAAATTCCCTAAGATGTTCACTCTACAAACGATGACTTCATAACTCCTTCCAGCCTTCCACTGTTTTAATCAATACAGCCTCAGATAAAATCTTGCCTAATTTTCACAGAGAAGTGTGAGTATTCAGGTAATCATCTCACCACCACCAATCTACCTGATCAATTTTAGGTTAATTCATGGAAAATCAATGGACACTTCAACCTTTGCTGCAGGAACTGTTCATTTTTCCTTCTTCTGCTTTTTCCCCAGAATTTATCTCTACCTCTTTTATACCATGCCTTACTTTCCTCTGGTATTACGAGTTACTTAAATATGCATTATATCTCCTCTACTAGACTATAAACTCCAAAAAAGAAATGTCTATATGTGATTTGGAGTCCTTGACTGGTGAAAACAGTTAGTGTGTACTTGCTGCTAATGGGAAGGTTGGAGGTTCAAGTCCACCCAGAGGCACCTCGGAAGAAGAAAGGCCATCTACTTCCAAAAAATTAGTCATTTAAAATCCTATGCAGCACAGCTCTACTGTTACACATGGGGTTCCCACAAGTTGGAAGTGTTTTTAATGTGTGATTCACCTTTGTAACTGCCAAAGTAGGCTTATGGCTAGTAATTTTTAGTGTTTATTTAAGTGAATGAATAAACGGTATGGCCTTTCTCCTCGCTTTTGTTTTTCGCCATACTTGTTTGTTTACTGGGATATAATTCACACACCATATTGCTTACCTTTTAAGCCTGTATAGTTCAGTAGCTTTTAGTATATTTATAACTAAATTTTCATCTCTTAGATAATTTTAATAATTAATGTTCATAATAAAATATTCAAACAGTTCAGAGGCTTTAAAGAAATAAAAAAGTCCGCTGGAGGAGGGTGACAGGGAAAGTGTTTAAATACACCCTGGATCTGTTTATCAGGCAGGGCAAGACACACAGCCATGGAAATGACTGTCACAAAAGAAGTTTCTTATACTCACAGTTCCCTGGAACAAGCAAGAACTATAGGAGAAGG
The DNA here is from genome assembly GCF_000243295.1 of Trichechus manatus latirostris. Lineage (NCBI taxonomy): Eukaryota > Metazoa > Chordata > Mammalia > Sirenia > Trichechidae > Trichechus > Trichechus manatus. Next base: position 1,548,272 of record NW_004444221.1, read on the forward strand.
CGTATGCATGGCATGCAGGGTGGAGTTGGCGAGGTTTCAAAGGCTTCCTAAAACCAAAAAATCAAACCGGTTGCTGTCCAGTCTGTTCCCCAGTCTCAGTTCCTTAGGGGTTGTCCCTAGGTGTTGCGTACCTGGCCCCAGGGCAATTAGAGCAGGGGGGTGGTGGCAGCGGAACTGACTCGCCTACAGCCAGGGCCTCAAAACTGTGTCAAGACAGCATTTTAAGAAAAAACTATATCACAAAAGGGTAGAGGGTTGTAAAGGATCCCTGGTGGTGTAACAGTTAAGCGCTACGCTGCTAACTGAAAGATTGGTGGTTTGAACCCACCCAGCAGATCCATTGGAGAAGAGACCTGGCTATTTGTTCCAGTAAAGACTACAGCCTGGAAACTCTACAGGGTGGTTCTGCTTTGTCACATGGGGTCACTATGAGTCGGAATCAACTCAACAGCACCTAACAACGTCCGAAGGCTGTATCTTGAATGTCTTAGTTTCTACATACTCTACTGCCATCTCTTTCCTAAATCAGTTACATTCCTTTCTACCACACTAGCCAGCCTTGAGCGCCCAGTTTCCCTTGTGGCTGGAGAAGCAAACACTAAAAAAATGAGTTTACATGACTTGTGAGCTTTTTAGCCAAACAATGACACATACCAGTCTTTCCTTCCATCATTTATTGTCCCTCAGCCCCTAATTGAGCCTATTCAACCACCTTATTAAAGAAAAGAAGACGCAAAAAGGTGATGGTCTGTTTAAAATTTCTCTTGGGAGGCTTAAGAGCCTGAATGTAAAAAGGGGCAGATTTATTACCTTTATGCAAAACACTGCTCCCTGCACTATCAAAAGGGAATAAAACAGCATTTTATTTTAAGCTTTAATGGCATAAAAGGTTTGTATGTAAGCGAAATTTGCAAGAATTTTTATTCCATATAAAAGCAAGAGTTTAGAGCATAATTACACAAAAATGTGATTATGCAAAGATATGTAGTTTTATGTACATTATTTATATAACACTGACTCTCCACGGAATCACAGACTGGGAAAATAGATCAAGAGCATGCAGAATGAAGTGAAAAAAGCAAACAGAATTATGTAAAGGGTAGAATTTCTACTATTTGAATAATCACCAAAAAATAAAACAAATACACCAAAATGTTAAGATACACTGTTTCTAGGTGATGAGATTGAAGTGACTTCTTTTTTATACTTTTCCAATTTTCTACGATGAGCATATGTTATTTAAAAATTTTGTTTAAAATATTAAATTTATGTAGATCAGAACTTGTTATCTGTATGTTATATTCAGACACAATAAGCCTCTAACTCTGTGAACTAAATCCAATACTATTTTAGGTAAAACAAACATCAAATAATAATCAGGAGATACTTATGTGGGTATGTTTCCTCAGTGTATGACAGTCACTTCTAACTTACTTTTTTCCTTTGCCAAACTTAGTACTTTCTTAAATGAAATAATCCATATCTATTACATCTTGGTTTCCAAAACACTACTAATAACACATATTACATTCCAAGCTTACCTATACAGTTCAATAAATATTTAGACATGCTAATAGTAATATATATTTTAGTGGAAAATAAGTACACAATGGCTAAGCATTCAATTGAACTACATTTATTCAGGGCCTACTATGTGCCAGGCACAGTGGGAGATACAAAGACAAGTAACATTTGGGGACTACTTGGGGAGAACAGGAGCTTCCATTCCAGTGAGGGAGGGTGCCATACAAACAACAACGACACACCAATGGCTCAAGTAAGTTCTATGAGAGTCATAAGGATAAAGTGTTATTGGAGCGTGAAGGCAGTCACTAACTCCGAAAAAGAGCCCATACAGCTAACTAGTTATCCTAATTAACCACATCAATGCTTCTGATATTCTAGGGCTGAAAAAGTACAAAGGGGCAAGGAATGAAGGATGCTAGGTATCACAGGAGTTAGTCCGGGACAGCATTTAAAATCAGGACAGGGATCATAGAAAGGGAGACTTGTTAAGGACTTGAGAGACTATAGGTAATAATCAGGATGAAAAATACCTACCTGGTTCACTGATTAGAAAACCTTTAGTGGCAGAGATGGGTGGAAGTTAGAGCCAAGAAGGAACTTTTTGATTCTGATTTCACAGAGATGGCAGCAATCCAAATGGTAAATATATCTAAATGTGCCTTTGAGGCAGGGGCTCCATGATAAAATGGAACAGGAATCCACTGGGGCTCATGAGGCCACAGGATTGAGCAGGGAAGAGGCCACCCTGGAGGAACAAGCTGTTGTAAGGGTCAATAGCACTCTTCAGTTCCCAAAGAGTGAAAAAACACACACACTGACCTCACTCGAAATTCTCTAATACGCTACTACTCTCCAACTCTCAAAAACTACGATTCACCTCCTGATGAAAAGAATGGGTTTGTAGAAAAAGAGAGAGCAGAGGAAGTAGAATGCAAGACTATGTACAGGTGCTGAAGTACTTGATTCTAACCAGTCATCTAACATGCAAGAAGTGCAGAAGACAATTCCTGTATCAAGTATTTTACATTTGGTGTACTTATTTTCTCTATCTCCTGCTATACTGTGGTTGAAGGAAGTGTATGGCATGACTTAACTATTTTAGGATCCAAAACAATACATATGAGCTTAGATTATTACAATAAACTTTCTTTGAGACTTATTGCATACTATGTTACTAAAAGGCACCCAGAGAAAATTTCTCTCTGGTCTTAGTGTTGAGGAATTCTTGTGATTCTCTGGGGTAAGATGATTTGTGTCTATCTTAGGAACACTGTGAATCATGTAACAAAACATGTCTCCATTTTTGTATTGGCTGCTGAAACATTTAGAGCAATGTGGTTCTCAAAACGTCAGTGTGAGTAAGAATCATCTGGAGAGACTGTTACAAATGCAAGATGTCCAACTGTGCATCCTCTTTGCCCACCCCTACCCAGGATTCTGATTCATTTCAAGATTTTAATTTAGGCGGTTTTGAGACCACATTGAAAAACACAGATTTTGTGACACAGTTCATACAGATACCACCCTATGGCAAGTTTCTCATGTAGAAACCTTGATACTGTTTTCATTTCATCTTTCCCGACTTTGTCCTAACTCCTAAATCACTAAGTTTTAAATTTATTTTACTTACTGCCTTTCTATATGTTTAATTGAGCCCTCTTAAACTCTTTTGGGAATAAAGAGGGTTTGAGGTGAATAAACACTTTGAAAAAGCATAAATAAATCTTATTTTCCCTTTCTCAAATATCAGGAAAAGAAAGCTGATCAATTTTTTACCAGTAGAGGAACTAGCTGAGCTGTAACAGCCCTGGGCAAAGAGACTGCAAAGAGAGGACTGGCACACCAAATGTATTATTAAATAGTAGATTAAGCTGCTAACTTGACACGGGCTCACTGACAGCACTGTGCCCTTTGGTGTTCAAATGGGAAGCCCTAAAACTGCACTTGGTTCATTTCAAGTGTGTGCATGCAGCACAAGGAAATACTTGTTCAGTTACCAGCAGAACTGCAGGGTTTTTCATAGGTGACAGAAAAATTCTACCTTTGTGAATACATAAACTATGACCTGAAGAAGAAAAGCCAACGATCAATCGGTCAGCGTACACTTATCGAGGGGCTATTATATGAAACTTGGGGATCTACTTCTGAACATTAGTCAATGAAAACCTTATGGATCACAACACAATACTGTCTCTGATACAGTGCTCGAAGATGAGCCCCCTAGGCTGAAAGTCACTACACAATAGCCGCAATAATGCACTCAAACATACCAACAATCATGAAGATGGCGCAATGTTTTGTTCTGTTACACGTAAGGCCGCCATGAGTTGGAGTTGACTCAGTGGCAACTAACAACAACACTACATGAAAGACAGTAATTATAATTCTCAGATACCGCAGTAAGGCACTGAATGGTTTAACTAATTCTGAAAAATCAGAATTAGGCCAATACTTTGAGTTAAGTATTTCTGCGTATTTAGATCGACTGTATTGTTGGTCTTAATTCTCTCCTTTACATGTGGAGAATTAGTCTTAGAAAAGCCCTTTTCCCTTCCTGTTCCTTGTGAAAAACTAAAGCTGCTTTACGAGGAAATACAGAGTAGAAGAACAACAATGGCTAACATTTGCTGACCTCTTTCTATGAGTCTATGAGTTTCAATTTTAGAGTTGGAACTGATTTGCAAATATCATGTCCTGATAAAAGAGGAAAAGAAATAAAATCTATTGACCACTTACTATGTGCCAAGTATAAGTGTCTCCTTGTACTTTGCATATATTCTATCATTCAACTGTAATGTACTTTGCATATATTCTATCATTCAATTATACAAACATCCTATGAAAATGCAAACTTGACAACAGGCCATGGTAAGAATTTTAGAGTATAATCAACTCAACATAAAAGCTCTATATTCCATTCTCATACATACTCAGGATCCCAAAGGGATTGTTTTGGAACTTCTTACTCATTTTATTCATTCTACACATAGGGCAAAACATAAACCATTATGTGTGTCTACTACCACTTCACTTTTTTTCTGCAAAAAAATTTTTTTTTTTTCATTTTTTATAGCTGAAGTCTTTTGTCTAGCAAATAAACTGTCATTAACAGATATTTTTATAAAAGTAAAAACCATAAAAGCACTTAGAAAGATGCCTCCAGACGTGGGCAGATGGACAGTCAGCCTGTGAGAAGGGCTATCCCAGAAGTATGCTGCCCTAAGGTGGAAACCCTGGTGCCATAATGGTTAAGAGCTACAGCTGTTAACCAGAAGGTTAGCCATTTGAATCCATCAGGTGCTCCTTGGAAATCCTATGGGGCAGTTCTGCTCTGCCCTATAGGGTCACTGTGAGTTAGAATCGACTCGATGGCAATGGGTTTGTTTTTTTAAGGGGCATACAGAACACCAGCTTGTGTCAAAGGCTCAGAGCCAATTAAACTCTCCACTCCACTGAGAGCTCTACTGAGTTAAAAGAATCAATTAAAATAAATATCTCACTTAAAGGGGAATATAAATAACAAAAACCGCGTCTTCACAAATGTGTGAGAAAAAGGGGAAATACAGTTGCTTCCCCTCAGTCATGATGCAGGTGGGGAAAAGAATCACTAGATATCGAGCAGGAGACTTTTTAAGGACCAGAGGGTCAGCTTACCTCTCCTTTCAGTTCTATTCCAACGACCAGAGTTGAGGTCTGGGTTAGTTATTCCAATTCCATAGGACAGAATCTATTATTCTATTTTAAAGGCCATTGGTATATTTTATCTAAATACTAATTTTTTTTTAATGTTTCTAAACATCTTTCCTCTAGGCAAGAATGACACAGAAGTGACAGTATTATCAGTGGTGCAAGGAGGAAACAGCATGAAATTGGAGTCAAGAAATATGTGGTCATACAATATCTGTCTTTTTGTATGAAGTTTTCAAGGTTCATCTATGTCATACCATGTATCAGAACTTCATCTGTCTTTACAGATGAATAATACTCCACTGTATGTATGTTGTTGTTATTGTTCAGTGCCATTGAGTTGGTTCCAACTCATACAGACCCTACGTACAACAGAACGAAACACTGCCTGGTCCTGCGCCACCCTCACAATCGTTGTTATGCTTGAGCCCATTGTTGCAGCCACTGTGTCAATCCATCTCACTGAGGGTCTTTCTCTTTTTCGCTGACCCTCTACTTTAGTAAACATGATGTCCTCCGGGGATTGATCCCTCCTGATAAAATGTCCAAAGTATGTGAGACACAGTCTCGCCATTCTTACTTCTGAGGGGCATTCTGACTGTATTTCTTCCAAGACAGACTTGTTCATTCTTTTTGTACGTACAGGTACCATATTTTGTTATCCATTCACCTGTTGATGGACACTTGGGTTGTTTCTACCTTTTGGCTATTGTGAATAATGCTGCAATGAACATTGGTGTACTTGTTTGGGTCCCTATCTTCACTTCTTCTGGGTATATACCTAGGAGTGGAACCGATGGGTCACAAGATAGTTCTATGTTTAACCTGTTGAGTTACCTCCAAACTGATTTCCCTGAATATAGTTAATATCACTGAATTATACAATTGTAAATGTAAAAATGGTTGAAATTTTTTGTTACATGTATTTCACCACTTTAAAAATTTTTAAAAATTAAAAAAAAAAAAATAGATATGCCTTTTCTTCCGGTTCTCCTTTTTCTTATTAAATAAGGCAGGCATAGGGGGTAGTTTGAGAAGATCAGTGATCAGCAACCCTTTTCTTTCTAATTCAGAAATCTCCAAACTTAGTTTGTCAACACTGAGATTTTTCTGAACACAATATTTTCTTCTATTTGGAATTCTTAAAAAATAATAAGAATTTTATCTTTGTTGTTGTTAGCTGCCATCGCGTAGGAGCCAACACATGTCGACCTCATGCGTAATGGAACGAAATATTGCCTGGTGCTGGGCCATCCCCATGATCGGACTGGATTTTCATTGGCTGATTTTCAGAAGTAGATTGTCAGGCCTTTCTTTCTAGTTTGCCTTAGTCTGGAAGTAACATAATAAGAACAAATGATTGGCCTTTAATTCTATATCCTGACTCATATAGCTGTGATCTGCTCATATCTGAATAAAATGGACTAAAATCATTCTAGGCTTTCAAATAATTTAGTAATTAGTAAACTATTTTTCTAAAATATGAATTACTAAAGTATTTTTCTTCTGAATAGTTCAAAGTGTGTGCTTTTTAAAAATACAAATGGGAAACCAATCATTAAAATAAAACAGTGTCCCCAAATCAAACAATAAAACTTAAATGTTAACTGTGATGAACACAGTTTTTGAAATACTTACAAAGGGAGACTAGAGAGATTAAGAGACTGTTCTTTTTGCTAAAAGCAAACCAGGAAGTGCATTTTCTGTTACTATAAACTTTAAAAACTAAAATCTGTTGAAAGTACTCCTGAGGTACAAACAAAACAAAGCTCCAGAAAAGTAAGCCCTTAGCCAGTAATATCAGCTTCATATAATCTTGTGTTTTTCCCACTCACCCTCTTGCTCCTTAATACCATTCTACTGTACTTTAAAAAAAAAAAAAAAATGTGTTTTCCAAATGACAGTTTATGTAATCATATCATGGTGCCTTGTTTTAAAGTTTTAAGACCTACTCTATCTTATGAAAATCATATTATCTGACTGCTTATTCATTTGTCACTTACATACCACCAATCAATTAAAATCCCAAAATCTGTTATCAAACTCATATTTATTGCTAAATTTTTCATTATATATTTCTCTATGGGTTAATAGCATTGGCAGATTCTTGTGCTTTTTATATTAAATGATAAATTTTAAGATGCTTTTTTTATTTTTTTAAGGTGTACAAATAATTTTATTTTGTGCATGCAAACACGTCAAGTACTGCAAATTTTTCCATCAATTTTCTCTCAAACACTGAAAATCATGATGCTGTATTCTGTGAACAGCCAAAGCTAATATGTCTTCACTTCAGTGCCACAGCAAAAACACACAAAATTCACTCTTTGCTATTCACTATCATCACAACCCTCCTTGTTCCATCTCTGCCCTGTCCCCGTATACAAGCCTTATAAATCCTAGCCTTTCTCCATTTAATCCTATTCCTATAGCACAAAGGGAAACATTACAATTTGGAAATTCAAACTGAAATAAATGGAACAGAATTTATTCCCATATATATTCCCCATTTCATTGTACAGAATTATTTTATAGTTTTAAATAGAAGCTGAGTATATGCCTTAAAAATGAGGATTAAATCCATCTTAGAGATGCTGCCTACTTTTTACATAATGAGTGTACACCACCTTTAATTTCATTTACATTTCAATCAAACAATAGATTTGCAAAGAAAATGTCTAATACAGACATAAAAATATTCACACTAGAGCTTCACAATCAGTTGTACAATTGACAAACAGGCCTCTTTTCCCAAACTTTCCAGCTAAGCAAATTTATAAAATGTAATCAACGCAATAAGAAAAACATTTCCCTTTCACTTCCAGGGAAAAGAATATGCAATAAACGGTATAAATGCAGATAGCAGTTGCTGCAAGCAACTCCCAAGTGGCTGTACAGTGCCTAAGTGCAGTACAAATAAAAGCCACATGTGTTGTATCACAACTACTGTATAACTGCTTGCCCAGCTAAGAGAATGCATGTACTTCCCTGCCTTGGGTTATAAAGTGAGGGCTAATTCTTGAAAAGTTGATGGATATGCAAATGACCTTGGCTTTTGGTGGTACTAAGTGCAGCCAGTGTTTGTGTTCCACTGGTCTGGGGATATTTTTAAATTATTATTAAAAAAGAAGAAAAGTGCCAATGTCAGACTTGGGGGAATAACGTCTCTAGGAGTAAAAATAGGACTCCACTCAAATGTGGGATGTTCTGGTCTGTGGCTTTGACTCCTTGTATTTCCTTGCCAGCAAAGAGATAACAAAGAAACTGCTAGTATAAAGGTGTTACTAGAAAATGTATTCAATAAGCAGAAAATGGGATACTCCTTGAGCATATTCATTTATGTTCTGCTTTGTAGAAGGGGGTCCCTATTTAGGAGTTACAGTAAGTGATTCCATCAACACTCTTCATTCACTAAAACACAAGAAAAGGTCTTCCAGGAAATATACGTAGCTGCAGCACAACTTTTCACTTTAATGATAAGTTAACAATACTGGTGACAGTCTGTTCAGAAGCAGCTAGGGAAGAAATACTCAGATTCAAAACTGAAATTACATGCTGAACTTGAGCTGTATAAATTCCACCCCTGTTAACAAGACAACATTTAATACCGAAAATGTAAAAGCAAGCCAGACGATTTTTAGAACAATTTTTTTAACTGTTTGAATTATCCCATTTTAAATTCCTACAAATTGCTATGCATCCTGTAATCTTCTCAAGGCAGCATATAAAATTGCGATATGCTTTATATACTTAGCATCAACCTGTACACTAATTATTTTGAGATACATCAATATATGTATAGCCATACACTCTAAATAAGTTACCCTGCAGTTTAAAATTATTATAGTAGAACGTAGGCATGCTGTTTTACATAACTATTATACATTTGAAATTAAGTAAAAGTAGATTTTTATGCTTTAGTGGTGAACAACAGATTACTTTAAGGTCTGAAACCTCATTTATAAAAACTCCATATGATTATTTCAATTGAAAAATAAATATAATTCTTCTCTTTACTAACTTCTGACTTGCTTCTGTCCAATAATGATATTTATATTTCTATATAGCAACCATAGCGATTCTACTTTCCAGGATAAGAAAACTACTACAAGTGAGTAGAAACTATACAATTTGTAAAACCACCCCAGCCACTCATATTAGGTAACATATGTCTATATCACTTCGTCTGTCCTAAATCAGGTTTATAAAATACCTGATTATTAAATGCATATTATATGCCCCTAAATCAGGGACATATAAAATTTGGATTTATATGTAATGAAGAAATAAATAAAATATATTACTTAACTTAGAAGCTGGACATCAATTTACCTTAAAGAAACAGAGCTGTATTTGAAGATTCATGTAGAAGAAAGTCCATTAGAGCATTCTTATTATTATATATTATTTATAAAATAGAAAAAACTGAAAATTACATTGTGTTGGGCAGAATACTGCCTCCCCTCAAATATGTCCACATCCTAATCCCCAGACTCTGTGAATATGTTACCTTACATTGTTGTTGTTGTCAGTTGTTGAGTCAGTTCTGACTCATAGCGACCCTACGTACAACAGATGGAAACACTGCCCGGTCCTGTGCCATCCTCACAATTGCTGCTGTTTGAGTCCATTGTTGCTGCCACTGTGTCAGTCCATCTCATGGAGGGTCTTCTTCTTTTTCACTGGGCCTCTACCTTACCAACCATGATGTCCTTCTCCAGGGACTGGTCCCTCCTGATAACATGTCCAAAGCACATGAGACAAAGTTTCGCCATCCTTGCTTCCAAGGAGCACTCTTGCTGTACTTCTTCCAAGACAGACTTGTTCGTTCCTCTGGCAGTCCACAGTATATTCAATATTCTTTGCCTCCACCATAATTCAAAGTCATCAATTCTTCTTCGGTCTTCCTTATTCATCGTCCAGCTTTCTCATGCATATTAGGTGAAAATATCATGGCTTAGGGTCAGGTGCACTTTAGTTTTCAAAGTAACATGTTTGCTTTTTAACACTTTAAAGATGTCTTTTGTAGCAGATTTACCCAATGGAATATGTCATTTGATTTCTTGACTGTGGCTTCCATGGGCGTTGATTGTGGATCCAAGCGAAATGAAATCCTTGACAACTTCAATTTTTTCTCCATTTATCATGATGCTGCTTGTTGGTCCAGTTGTAAGAATTTTTGTTTTCTTTACATTGAGGTGTAATTCATACTGAAGGCTGTAGTCTTTGATCTTCATCAGTAAGTACTACAGGCTCTCTTCGCTTTCAGCAAGCAAGGTTGTGTCATCTGCATAGCGCAGGTGTGTTAATGAGTCTTTCTCCAATCCTGATGCCACATTCTTCTTCATAGAGTTCACCTTCTTGGATTATCTGTTCAGCATACAGATTGAATAAGCATGGTGAAAGGATACAAGCCTGACACACACCTTTCCTGATTTTAAACCATGGAGCATCCCCTTCCTCTGTTTGAACGACTGCCTCTTGGTCTATGTACAGGTTCCTCAGGAGCCCAATTAAGTGTTCTGGAATTCCCATTCCTCGCAATGTTATCCATAATTTGTTAGATCCACAGAGTCAAATGCCTTTGCATAGTCAATAAAACACAGGTAAACATCTTTCTGGTATTCTCTGCTTTCAGCCAAGATCCATTTGACTTCAGGAATGATATCCTTGATCCCACACCCTCTTCTGAACCTCGCTTGAATTTCTGGCAGTTCCCTGTCTATGTACTGTTGCAACTGTTTTTTTTTATTATCTTCAGCAAAATTTTACTTGAATGTGATATTAATGATACTGTTCAATAATTTCCACATTCTGTTGGACCACCTTTCTTTTGAATGGGTGCAAATATGGATCTCTTCCAGTCAGTTGTCCAGGCAGCTGTCTCCCAAATTTCTTGGCATAGATGAGTGAGTACCTCCGTTTATTGAAACACCTCAATTGGTATTCCCTCAATTCCTGGAGCCTTGTTTTTCGCCAATGCCTTCAATGCAGCTTGGACTTCTCCCTTCAGTACCACTGGTTCTTGATCATATGCTACCTACTGAAATGGCTGAACGTTGACCAATTTTTTTTGGTACAGTGACTGTGTATTCCTTCTATTTTCTTTTGATGCTTCTTGTGTCATTCAATATTTTGCCCATAGAATCCTTCAAAATTGCAACTTGAGGCTTGAAATTTTTCTTCAGTTCTTTTAGCTTGAGAAATTCCAAGTGTGTTCTTCCATTTTGGTTTACCTTACATGGTAAAGAGAAATTAAGGTTGCAGATGGCATTAAAGTTGCTGGAACCAGTTGACCTTGAAAAAGATCATCCTGAATTATTTAGCTGGGCCCAATGTAATCAGAAAAATCTTAAAAGTGGAAGAGGGAGGAGGCAGAAGAGAGTCAGAGGGAGACTGTTTACAAAGGTCGATGTGATGTGATGTGAGGAGGACTCCAATTGCTGTTACTGGCTTTGAAGATGGAGCAAGGGGGCCATAGCCAAGAAATACGGGCAGCCTCTAGAAGCTAGAAAAGGCAAGGAAATGGAATCTCCCCTAGAGTCCTCCAGAAGGAACACAGCCCTGCTGCCACCTTAATTTTAATCTGGTGAGACATGTGCCAGACTTGTGACCTTCATAACTCTTAGATAATAAATTTGTGTTGTCCTCCACTAATTTGTGGTAATTGGTTACAGCAATAATAGAAAACTAATACACACTTTGAAACCCTGTATTATGGGATTGATTAAACAAATTATGGGCAAGCCATACAGAATTCTACATAGCTATTTAAAACGTGTTTTAAAACAATATGTAATAACATGGGAAAATATTAACACTCATATTAAGTAAAAAACTTAATTATAAAATAGTATGTATTACATGATTTTAATTCTATAAATCTAACTATATACATATACATATAAAAGTCATCTCTGAGAGATGAGATTATAATTTAAATTTATTGTTTCATATTTTTACAATAAATTTGATTATATAATTAAAAAAATAATAAATGGTAATATAAGAATGATGGAACCTAAATTACTAGGAATCTCCCAAGTTTGAAATATACTTGTTTTAGATCTAATTTTGAAGATGCAACTAAGATGCTCTTCTCTGGGAAACTGACCACTCCCCAACTCCTTTTCCTACCTACGCTCTGTGATTATCAAATCATTGTATCCTTGCACTCTATGATGACTTTTTTACTTTGCTGTCTCCCTCAATGAACTCTCAGCTCCTTGAAGAAGGGCATTCTTTTATTTCATTCATCACTGCATATCCATCTTCTTTCACAGAGCTTGGCTCGTAAGTAAATGTATGAGTTAAAAACTAAACATCTCACATCCCAAGGGTAAAGAAGATGTGAGGTTTACAGCTTTTAAGAAAGCCTACGAACACCCCTAATATGTTTATGCAAGTCTACTGCTTCTCCAGGAGTCATTAAAGTACTTTGTTTCAGGATTCTGTAGGGAAGACATGAACTTGGAAATGATGGATATCATTTTCTGCAGACCTGCTTTACTGCCAACAATCCTTACTACTGGATTTTACGTATTAGAAAATTTCTGCAGTTTTACTTATTAGAAAACTGGAGACTTAGAGAGGTCAAAAACTTGCCTTACCAAAACCAAACCCACTGCCGTCAAGTCGATTTTGACTCATAGTGACCCTAGAGGACAGAGTAGAACTGTCCCAGAGGGTTTCCAAGGTTGTAAATCTTTATGGAGGCAGACTGCCACCTCTTTCTCTCACCGAGCGGCTGGTGAGTTCCAACCACTGACCTTTTGGTTAGCAGCTGAGCGCTTTAACTATTCCACCACCAAGACTTCTCAGAACTCGCCTTAAGTCAGTGGTAAAGATGTGCTCACCTCCAGGGCTCACTCCCCTAAACCACACTGCTGCTTAAATCAGTATAGGGTCAACATTTATCTATATAACCTTTTCTATGCATTCAGCTGAGACCATCCCCCTTCTATAAGATGAAATTACTATTTTTCTCATAAGTGCTTTGATCATGATAAATTATTAGTTGGCTATGATTCTATTTTGTTTTTAATAAGTTCATAAATACCCTATGATAATAAATCTTACCTTGGGATATATGCCTATCTGAATAATAAATTTGAGTTTTTGGTACACTTAATCAAGCCTGTTAATTCATAGCTCAATTCTATTCTCCTGTAGAGAAGAGGATAGCTAGTAGGTAACTTCTGGCCTCAATAGTTTGCAAATCACCAAAGACATGGAATCTACTGCAGGTTACATTTCCACTTCTGCTTCACATAGTATACTGTGTGCATTGTGAATAATAAAAAGAGCCTGAGCTAGAAGAAGGCCATGGTTACATTTCTGTAATTAATAAGGTTGTCTCTTACCCCTGTTTATCTCATTAATATGCATGTCTTGCAGCAGGCTGTCAAGGCCACCTTTCCTCACTCTTTCATTTGCTCTGGTCACAGGGACAGATGAGCTGACTGATGTACATCTTTATTTCTCCCTGAAGAGACCCACGGAACTGCTGGGCCTAGCCACAAGACCTGTTGTTGGCCGTCATGCCATAACAGATCACTGGGTAAGCGCTGTATTGCATACATTTTATCACCATGAGCTGATCTGTAGAACTGTTCAGGCTTAAACAAACTTTAGTCAAGAAGAAGATTTACTTTTTTAACTACTGTGATCTTCAAATCTATACCTAATTTTTATTTCCAGTGCTTTCTTGTTGTTTACTGAGAAACTGGGTGAATTAGACAATAAATGTATTTTTTTGAACAGTTTTTATGAATTTGTCTTTCATTACAACACATGGAAATAGCAATTAATGAATATAAATAGCTGCTTGGTCAATTAATACAGAGCTGGTGGCACAGTGGTTAAGAGCTCAGCTGCTAACCAAAAGGTTGACAGTTTGAATCCAGCAGCTGCTCCTTAGAAACCCTATGGGGCAGTTCTACTCTGTCCTATAGGGTTGCTATGAGTTGGAATTGACTCGATGGCAATGGGTCTGTTTTGTTTTTTGTTTTAGTCAATTTTCTTTAAAAATTAAAATAAAAAACACTTTATATGTGTACCAAACTGATGACAAAGAAGCGTTCTGCAACAGAGGCAATCAAAGTTTCTCTCTAAAATAAGGATATAGACATATAAGATGAAAAGCTAAGAGGTAAAATTAGTCAAAGCCATATCATATCTTCTGCTTTTGTTTGTAAACCAAAAGTTGTAGAGCAACATCTTCACATTGGCAAAGGAAAAGTCAATGCAAATCCTGACATTTATGTTTACAAAACCAAGACAAAAACACTATGAGAGATATACAGAGAAAGGAGAACCAACGAGGAAATTGCAGATTGTGATTTCCCATTTTACCGCTCAATCTGGGACATGTGTTCACGGAGTGGAACCATAGCCATCCATACTATTTACATCTCGCTCGATTATGCTCTGTCTCTCTCAGCATGAACAAATTAAATGTGTGAAAGGGGTGACTTTTCTGTATAAACTATTTAACAAGTTCTGCATCTTTGATAATTAGCTTGTGTATAAACTGAAAAATGGAAGAAGGAAAAAAAGGAGGGAAGGAAGAGATAAGAAATGAAGAATAAAAATTGTGAGTGTGTGGATATGAGACAGAAAAAGAGAAAGAACTATTTTTAAGCTAGAGACGTGTCCTCTACTCCTCTTTACCAGCGTGTAGTATTAATCCAATGCTCTGCTCATATTGCCTGTAACAAATTAAACAGTGGTATATCCCTGCTACACACCATGGAATATCTCCATGGTGATACTGTTTTTAAGCTCTGGCAGGTGTACATAAAATACAATCACACATGAGAAGGAATATTCTTTTCCTAACCAAAGTAAAATCTAGAAAAAGATGTCTAAAGTAGGCTTAACATTTCAGAGGTAGAGTTTAACATTTTCTTTCATTGCCTTTTAACCCATGTATCCAATAAGTCATCTTCATTTCCTTTTATAGGCTACAGACAGAAACAAGATATAATGGAATTTGTATAATTTTATATTTATATAATTTCAGTTATCTATTATGAATGAAGTGAATGGCAGAGCAGTTTCATGCTCAAACCCAAACAACTGCAAAATAAATTCTCTTCAGAGGTCAGTGCTGTACAGACTTGGTGCATCTTATTCCCTACAGAGTGGCATGTAAAAGGTTGACCACATTCCAAGAAATGTGTTCATAAAAGACTCATTTCCTTTCTTCAATAAGACGAAAATTTAAATTAATATGCAAAGGAGACAAGTAATAAGGGGAAGAGACAGAATTAAAAGGCCACAGGAATACAGTAATATAACTTGAGTCAAATTAGCAAATCTAGATGGAAGAATAAGACTATATTCTAAATTGATCCAGTAGGCATAGGACCCAATTACCTATAGAAAGTCTGGATAATATTCTTACCCTGAATATAGCATCTATCCCATTGATTTATTTATAGGACTTAATTGCTATATAGAAAGAGGATTTCAGAAGTGGGTACTAATCTATGTGATTGGCCCTTTAATCAAAACACTATATCTGACAGAGTAGCCATTCTGGATGGAATTTTTCCAAAAGGCATACAAACACTGAAAACAGGTATAATATCTGTCAGGTGGACCAGTGATTCTTAAGTGGTAGTGGGGGAATAAACATTTGCTGTGATTTTGGCCTTCCAGTATCTCTTCACCTTATTTCTGGGAAATACATCTTTGGTCCTGGTTTATTGGGGTGCGGTAGGTTCATGTCCAGATTCTAGGGGCCTCAGTGAGTGGTTTAAGGGTGGGAACATTTCAAAATCAAAACCCATGAGCTCCAATTTTCAACTTTGGGAAAGAGACTCCAGCTTTTCGCTGGAGAATGTGAGCCTGGAGCTACAACAGCCATCTTGTAACAATAATGGAAGTCCTTGTCAGAAAAAGCAACTAGCACAGAAGGAGCAGAACCCAGAAATGGAAACATCATTTGAGACCTGCATTTAACTGAAAACAAGCTCTATCCCTATGGGCATATTTGTGTTCTTCAAGTTAATTTAGTGACTTACAACTGAATCACTGAGCTAGTTTTAGCTCCAGCACTTGAAGCAGTCATTCTATAGTTGAGACTTGGCTAACTTACCTACATGTCTGCATCAATAAACTTCATTATGACAGTCAGTCAATTCCCACTTAGCTTAAGTTTTCCATCACTCAAAACTAATGGCTAGGGAGGTGGGGAAAGCAGGGTAGATTGAATATCTCTTATACTTCCAGGGGAAGTGAAGAAGAGGCATTTCAAAGTGAACCAATAACTCTTGGAATCTCATACTTAGATTTAAGAATGATAGCTCCTCATGCTATCTATCATTTGAAAGCTAGATTCTGCCTGTGTCAGGAATCTCCAGGATTATCTTCTGTCTCAATGGTTCATTAGAAGGACTCACAGGACACAGAAGTTGTTACATGTATGGTTATGGTATATTACAGTAAAAGGATATAGAGTAAAATCAGCAAAGGGAAAAGGACCATGGGGCAAAGTCTGGAGGAAACTGGGTGCAAACTTTCAAGAGTCCTCTCCCAGTGGAGTCACTGAGGACGTGCTTAATTCCTCTAGCAATGAGTTGTGACAACACATGTGAAACGCTGTCTACCCTTAAAGACTCAGTGCCTGGGGTTTTTACTGAGGGCTGGTCAAGCAAGCACTTGTTGTCTAGCATGTACCAAAATTCCAAGCTCCCAGAAGAAAAGCAGATGTTCAATATAAACCATATTTTGTATAAGCAGTTTAGACACAACGAGCCACTCTCACCATTAGAGAAAAGTTTTATATCAGTGTAGGGAACTCTTTATTATTCCAGTCCCCAGACTTCAGCCAAAGGGCTACTTTGTAAGCAGGTCTTTCTACCTGTCTCAGGCTTGCTTTGGTAAGTCTTTGCTGCACACTGCCTTTCTTCTGGGATACTTCAAGACATCATGTTAGGACACCTTCTCTTCCACATGCCAACTGCTTGGCAGAAGTGCCACCTGCCACATTTGATAGAGGGTGTTCTTGTTTACTGGGCTGGACTTCCTCACAGATAAACTGCAGGTGAATTCAATGTCATAACATCTGCCCTCTCCCAATAGATGGACGGACCTTACATCAGGCTCCATTCTTTCACTGTATGCCCTGCTCTGCTGCAGCCAAGAAAACTAGATTCTAAGCCACTGGAGAGCAAGTGCCATGTTCTATTTATTTTTGTACCCAGAATTCTTAGCACAACTTACTTCATGATTACGTATTTGTTGAACAAATGCCCACATTCCAAGATAAAACTCTGTCAGGCCCCTGAATTAATGAATCTTCTGTATCACCTTTCATTGTACAGCTGATCCTTTAAACACACACATAAGGTATGCTGCTTTCTAATGCATGTAGGTAAACTAGTCAAGTCACAACATTAAAATGGTTACTTTAAGTGCTGGGGCCCAAACTAGTTCACTGCTTCAGTTACAAGTCACTAAATTAACTTGAAGAACACAAATATGCTCACAGACTTATGTTCATATGAACAATTTTAGAATCAGAATAACCTGCTGGTCTTATCAGGAACGGCAATTAGGTTAGAAAAATATTTTGTTTTTATTATATCCTGACCACTGTGCTGAAGAAAAAGAACGAGTATGTAGGCAGCTAGGAAATCTACCTAGAAAATACTCTGCCTTCAGCATCTTTGTCTTGCTGCTCTGGCTGCTATCCACAAATCCCAGATGTAATATGTTCATAAGCAGCCTGTAATACTGTTCATCCAAGTTCCAGAGTGTGCTGTGAGCCTGGCAACCTCCCTCTGTGGGAACCATGGCTGCAGATGACTAGCTGAAAATAAAATTCAACTCCAGGCTGAATGTATCATCATGATTTTAATTAAGTTTCTAGAAGAGTTGCTCCATTTTGTGGCAATTTCTCCCTTTTCTCATTTATAAATACGGTAAGAAAACTATCGTTAAGTAAAAAATACATTTTGAATCAAAGTACAGTAATTGTGTGAGTGAATTTTCCCCACTACTAGTCTTACAAACATTGCTGTTTTAATATGGAATGCTATTCTTTAAGATATAGAATTTAAAACAAAACAAAACAAAAAAACACCAAACTTGTTGCCATCAAGTCGATTGACGCATAGTGACCCTATAGGGGGAGTAGAACTGTCCCGTAGGGTTTCCCGGAGCAGCCGGTGGATTTGAACTGCTGACCCTTTTTTTGGTGCGCAGCCGAGCTCTTAATCACTGTGCCAACAAGGCTCCAGACACAGAACACATGTGAAAACTAATATTCGAAAACCTACTACAGAATCACAGAGCTAAAGAAATCTCAGGAAGAAATCATATATATCCTTTTAGCCTAAATAAAAGTCCTGCAATAAATTTAAACAGATGTTAATATGGTACTAGGCTTTTATTAAAATAATAGGGAAAAAAGTGTCACCACTTTCATGGGTAACTAATTCCATTGCCACTCATACATGAGAATTCTCTTGAAAATTTTAATCAAACTCTCTTTGGCTGTGATTAATAATCATTTCTCTTAAATTAAATTATATCTGGCATGAACAGTACACTCATGATTTTACTTCCCAAGTGAAACCAAACAGCTGATTAGGAGGATTCTTATATCTGAAAAGCACCCTAAGTTCTAAAAACATTAAAACTTTATTGCTATAGACAAACTTGTTTGTGATAAAATTCACTTGTATTCCCAATTCTTGCATATAAAGGACTGTCATTTATTTTCAGCTGAGACCATCTTAGCCCAGCTTCCTACTGGGTTCATACTCCCAGTCATTAATCCCTAAAGTCAAGAGCCCCAAATCTCATTTCCTACCTTAAAGAAACAAAGATTACTGGCAAATTTATCTTACTATCAAAATCATTATTTGAATAACCAGATAATCTTGTTAACTAAATTTCATCAGATTAAGTAACTGCCACTAGTCTTTATGGAGATCATACTTATGTACTTAACAAAACAAAACAACAAACCCGTTGTCCTTGACTCACAGCAACCCTATAGGACAGGGTAGAAATACACCATAGGGTTTCCAAGCAGTGGCTGGTGGATTCGAACTGCTGACCTTTTGGTTAGCAGCCAAGGTCTTAACCACTGTATAGAGCTCTTAACCACTGTGCCACCAGGACAACATGTATGTATATACATGCATAATTATACATATTAGATATATAAATCACTAGATAACTCTTTACAGTGTTTAATCTTAAAGAAAAAGCTTCATTACATCAATTTCTGTGGTAGTTAAACTTATTTTTCTGTCTTGCTAGGTTTATTCCCTGTTCTATGTTGAGAGGCAACCAAAGAATCAGCATGGGGTGGGGGAGAAAATCTTAGTTGTATTATTCAGGCCAAGTAAACATGAAATCAATTATCAAAAATCTTATTAAAGTGAGAGCTTCTTAAATGTAAGGTTTCATATGTCTTCTGTGATTATTTTAAATTCAGGTTTGGTAAAGTAGAGATTTGGAGTCTCTGTATGGTGCATATGGTTAAGTGCTGGACTACTAACCAAAAGGTTGGTGGTTCAAATCCACACAGAGGCACCTTGGCAGACAGGCCTGGCGATCTGCCTTGAAAACCGTATGGAGCAGTTCTACTTCGCATACACGGGGTTGCCATGAGTTGGAACTGACTTGAAGACAACCAACACCAACAACAAAGTACAGAATATTGAAGTAATGTTTTTTCCCACTTCCCTTGAAGTGTGAAAATAGGTAAAACGATCATGATGGAAGACAAAGTAGGTAAGATAAATTTTGTTTCACAATGTCCACTAGGAAGTAAAATATATATTTACTTGATCCTTTTTATAAATAGATAGGACAGCTACTGACTTTTGTCTCATATTTAGATTTCTTCCATTGTATATAGCAAGTTATTTATAAAAATAAATTAAGCAAATTAACTCATAAATCAAATTACATGAGAAGATTTACTATATTTACATGCTATTATATTAATGCTTAATTAGTCGTAGTTATTTCATTGTAGTAATTCTTTCAATTTTCTTGGTAATCCCACTAATACATAAATGTTCTAAATAAAGCCATTTTACTTTATTCACTCTTACAAGTAGGGGTATGTATATTTAGTCTTTCAAATATTTACATATTTGTGAAAACCCATGAAGGTATAAAATGATGAAACAGAACATATGTGTACTATTTATAAACCTAGTGGCCAAATATAACTTGTTTATGTTGATTTTCCTTATTTAATTCTTCCAACTGAGAAACAGAAAATATTTGCTCATTCAGTTTACAAGCTGATTCCTAACTTACAAGATTCCAAAAATCTATTTGTGTGGCACTCGAGTTTTCCTATTTAAAAAAAAAAAAAAAAAGGAAGCTAGAAGCCCAGGGCTCCCACAAAACTCTAAATCCATAATGTACCTAACATAGACTACCAATAGGATATAGGACCTGCCCACGACGTAGAGTGCAGGTGTTTAATGATCCAGTTTTGAATGTTAAGATTACATATCCCCTCCTGGTAACAGAATCAAGCACATCCCACTAACCATCCTTCTGAAGAAAAACCCTCTAGCCTAGGGAACAGAAACTTCTAAAGGTCAGATAAGTATCTGGGGTGGACACCTGTCCTGCAGGTAATTTTTCTTTAACATGCCACTGAAATTAGCCTACCTGATTCTTTATCCACTGGCTGTAACTTTGCTTCAGCCAAGGTATTCTCTCCTTCCCTGGGAACTAAAAAGAAATAGCCTTGGAGTCTATGCTCCCAACCCATCATTCTTCCTCCTGATCATTCTACCTTTACAATTACACCTTCAAAAGTTCCAGTGTACAGGAACCATCATGGGAGACCAAATGGAGACCAACAAAGGGGAAGGGGCTGCAAAATTCATGAGCCATAATTTGGAGGGTAGGAGAACCTTACAGACCATCTGTTACAGAGATTGGCAATTTACAGGTCCCTTTCTTCCTAAATTCCTCTTCTTAATTTATTCTGACAATGAGGAGAAAGATAAAGTTGCACGAAAGTGATATAGATTCTAGTAGTGTGTCTCTGGATACCAAAAGAACCACTTCAGGTAACAACTTTAATTGTGAGGAGAGGAAATGAATGTTCTTTTCTTGTTAATTATTCTTTTTCATTTTTAGGTGTCCTAAAAATCCCTAGACAACCACAAAAATTTATCTGCTTGCTTTGGGGTTGCAGGTAGAGGGCAAACATCCTGCTCCTCATAACTCAGGGAGGAAAAGAATGAATCCATAGAACGTCTTAATGGAGTAGGAGGCAGAGAAAGGGGTGAAAGCCACGGTGCAAAGAGAGCTTATAAGGCATCTAGTGGCATACATACAGTTTCCATGTTTGGAAGACCTCTAAGAAACAGATTAATAGCAGAAGAAAAAATATTCTATACTGATCAATTTTCAAATAAAGATTAATGGATTACACTAAAATCTTTCTATCATACACTGCTGTGAGGTCCAAATGTACAATATTTCCTAATCATATAATTACTTTATGATCGATTTCTTTTTATTTCTAAATGCAATTTTAAATAGGCTTTCTTCTCTGAAATTAGTTTCACAGGGTGAGACGGATGTCAATAACGTGGCCAAACGGGGGAAAAAAAAAGACCATTCAGTTTTCTGGATTTAATATCTTTATCTATCATAAAAATTTTGAAAGAATATGTTAATCTTTAATCTACTGTTCCAGTATTGCTGAATATGCATTACACCCATACAGACCTGATATAAATGTGTGCAAAGTTAGAAGAAAACAAATCAAGATACAATGTTGACCCTATGAGTGAATTCAAATCCTTGAGTAGAAATGAAGAAGGTTCTGAAAACACAAAATTAACAAACATTTAGAAGGTGAATTTGAAAGAGCTTCGGCTGTGAAGTTAAGGGGGCTAAGGGTACCTGGTTTTGAATTCAGCCCTCATCTTTAACTAACTGTGTTGCTTTGGACACGTTATTTAATCTTTCTGAGTTCAAGCTGGTTACATGGTGATAATGAAACATACTTTTGAAATTTCACTGAGAATTAAATGAAAAAAATGTAGGTAAACTATGAATATCAGTTGTCTTATCATTTCCCTTCTTTCAGTAATTTTTATTTTTTGGGAGGTGGGATAAATAACAGAAAATATTCTAGGGGTCAAATAACATAATCACCTATGTGGCAGAGATACTACTTTGATAAACCTCAAAGAATTTTTTTTCTCCCCTTAGGATATAACCATTGCCAGGCCACCAATGTGTTATAGGTGACACTTTGATTAGTCTAAGGTAATTTTTTTCAGATGTCACCATTGCCTGGCTCTAACATATAAATATATTCAGAATACTAACTGGCCTGCCTACTGTAAGATGGTCTCTTTTGTACTCTAGCACTCCATCTGTTCAGGCACAGGAAATCAACAACCTTGGGAACCCAGAGAACACGTCTGACAGCTGCAGGACTCAGATTCTAACTTCAAGACACTGTAAATCACTAACATGTTTTGACAGTAAAAACATTTAATTCTACAATCTGGTAGGGCTGTGTGTGTGTGTTTGTGTGCATGTGTGCACTTAATTAATTAATTTGGCTAAAGGGAGAAGAACATGCCTAACGTTTTTTTATTTTAATCAAAATTAGGGTCTCATCAACCTTTCATGAGCTTAAGGTGACATTAGACTCATATGTGTTCTTGCCAGATACTTCTACCACATGACAGAGTGAACATGCCCACATGTGGTCTTGGCAAAAGCATGAGTATATTTAACTTAAAATAACAATATCAATAATAATAAAATTCTGTTTTTTATTAAAGCCCACTTTTTATTAAGCTTAGAACATCACAATTATTCTGATATTTTCACTTATTGACACTAATTTAAATTGAACTATTTTGTTTTGTTATTAAAATATAATTATTGTTTTCATTTTAGGTATAAATCCTGCCTTTCTTATTGTTTTAGGACATACTAACCTCATCCTGTTGTCTAACATTGTGATAATTAGATTTAACGCAAATTAAGAAACAAAAAGTGTAAGAGTAATTACAAGAAGGGGCTTTTATACTGCCGTTACCTTTTCTTGGCATTTGGTCTAGCCTCTAACTTATATCATTTTTTAATGTAAGAAGAGTACCAAAATTCACATCTTTTTTTTCCCCCTTTTTTTGGCTACTTCTAGACAGAGGTCCATGT
Organism: Trichechus manatus latirostris; assembly: GCF_000243295.1. NCBI lineage: Eukaryota > Metazoa > Chordata > Mammalia > Sirenia > Trichechidae > Trichechus > Trichechus manatus. Next base: position 1,571,669 of record NW_004444221.1, read on the forward strand.
CCATTGTCTTCTGCAATGTTGGCAACCTTCCCTGAAATGGGGTCTGAGAAGTTTCAGAGTATCAAGGAAATTACTGAGCACCAAACTAAGATGAAATCAGAAATTAAAGTCCTTTAGCCAGATATGAAAAAGAGACAAGAGCAATGGGGTATATCCAAAAAGTAAAACTGTACAGGTCAGCGTAGAAAAACGGTTAGATTCTAAGAGGGTGAACATGGCGTATTGCCTAGATGCTGACAGATGGATAGCATGGTTTGGTTGCATGTAGGTGACCTTTATAAGAGCTTTCTGTTCCTGCTTCATCAGAAATTCAGGGCTGCTTCTGACACTCTGATCAGAGGACACGTACTTACTCCTGACACCTGCGATGAGCAGAAAACAGAGGCTAATCTAGCTTCTTGAAGCCCAGGGCCACTCAGTGATCCTCAACTCCTCTCCTCAGTCCCTTTTTCCCTCATTGGGCAACCCTTCTAGGAGTTCAGCAGATAAATTTTTCCTAAGGTTTTGATCTTTTCTAGGCTAATGGACTGCATACATAATTGAATTTCAATTTTTTTTGATTAAGGATTCAAAATAGAACTTCCCTCAAGGTCATGGAAGCTCCATAGACACATCCAAACTCCCTGAGGGACTGAACTGCTAGACGGAGGGCTGTGGGGACCATGGTCTCAGGGAATATCTGGCTCAATTGGCATAACATAGTTTATAAAGAAAATGTTCTACATTTTACTTTGGTGAGTAATGTGCTGGGGTCTTAAAAGCTTGTGAGTGGCCATCTAAGATACTCCACTGTCTCACCCCTTCGGGAGCAAGGGAGATTGAAGAAAACTAAAGACACAAGGGAAAGATTAGTCCAAAGGACTAATGGACCACAAGTACCACGGCCTTCGCCAGACTGAGTCCAGTACAACTAGATGGTGCCCAGCTACCACCACTGACTGCTCTGACAGGGATCACAACACAGGGTCCCGGACAGAGCTAGAGAAAAATGTAGGACAAAATCCTAACTCACAAAAAAAGACTAGACTTATTGGCCTGACACAGACTGGAGAAACCCCGAGAATATCGCCCCCAGACACCCTTTTAACTCAGTACTGAAGTCATTCCTGACATTCATCCTTCAGCCAAAGATTAGACAGGCACATAAAACAAAACGAGACTAAAGGGGCCACTAGTCCGGGGCAAGGACTAGGAAGCAGGAGGAGACAAGAAAGCTGGTAATAGGGAACCCAAGGTCAAGAAGGGAGAGGGTTGACATGTTATAGGGTTGTTAACCAATGTCATAAACAATATATGTACTAACTGTTTAATGAGAAGCTAGTTTGTTCTGTAAACCTTCATCTAAAGTATAATAATAAAAAAAAAAAAAGAATGTCCTTGATAATCATCTGTGAAAACTCTCTCAGCCTTCATTCCCATCTGCATCCTCATCCTATACTAGTGGTAAATAATAACAGTAAATTATAATAAAGTCTACCAGGTCTTCTAATTCTGAACAAGATTAAAAACTACTATGGGGTGCTGGATTCCTTTCCGCCAAACCCTAGAGATATTACAGATAATATTGGCTACTGGTGGTTATTAGAATTCTATTTAGAAAATAATAAGAAGAAGCACCACCACCAAGAAGCCCTAGGGGAGCAGGAAGCAGTTGGTCTTAATACGGATGGTAAAGTTATAACCTAAAGAGGAAGAGTCAGTATCCATAGACTGGAATGGATTGGGAAGGGCTCCCTAGCTGGCCCATTTTCCTCTCCCAGAGTGCCCTGATTAAAGTATCACATTCCTAGTCATTATGACGAGACAAGAAAGCAGCCCTTCTCATTTAGCATCATTTAGAAACTGCCAAGTAACATCATGGCAGCTCTGGGGCTCTGCTGTAGTGGGGAGCCTTTATGACTGCAAGTGAGCCACAGATCAGGCCCCAAGGCCTTCTACGTCTTGTGCAAACTTCAGTGAGCAGAGATTTTTGCAGTTTTGTTTCCTTTCTCAGACCCTAGGACAGTACCTGGCACATAATAAGTAATCACTAAACAGATATTGAATAAACGACTGAAGAAGCAGGGATTTGGGATGAGCCACAGATTTGTGGCTGAAGAAGAGGTACTGGTAGATTTCCTGTCTTACACAGAGTATCATACCATGATAGATCATCTTTGAAAGACATACTGAAGGATTTGTTCTAATAAGAAGAGAAATAAATTCAAAAGGAAGCATACTGATAAGAAAATAAACGGTGAGTAAATTTGTTAACCCAATAGCATAAAAATAGAGAACAAAAATTCTAGATGATGGCAACGTGAAGAGAGGGGAGATGAGAGTAGAGACAGCAGAGGGGTGGGTAGACAGACTGCTAAGACTGTTATTGATGGTGATGGCAGAGTTATTAAGTTTTAAACAACAGAAGGGGAAAATAAATACAATGAATCTTAATAAGTTAGGGGTAATGGTCAGGAGCCCTGGTGGCACAGTGGTTAAAGCACTTGGCTGTTGACTGGAAGGTCAGAGGTTCAAACCTACCAAGCCGCTCCATGGAAGAAAGATGTGGCAGTCTACTTCTGTAAAGATTACTGCCTTGGAAACCCTATGAGGCTGTTCTACTCTGTCCTGTAGGGTCACTATGAGTCGGAATTGACTTGATGGCAAGAGTTTTTTAATGGTCAGTAGAAGAAAAAAGAATTTATATCTTTCAAACAAAAAGAATAGAATCTGAGTTGCCAACATAACAGATGGCAGGAAAGGAGAAAATATAAGTAACAATAAGAAAGTATGATGAACAAAAACAAGAAATAAAAAAGCTGAAATAAGTCTCTAAACAGTAAGTATAAAAAGCACACATTTATTAAACTCAGTCATCAAAAAATTGACTCAGATTAGATTAAAAAAAAAAAAAAATCTAGCAATAAATTGTCCACAAGAGAAAAGAAAGATTGATGGAGGAGATGGAATAATACTTTCGGCAAACATTAACCAAAAGGTAGATTAAATAGCAATTTAACGATTACAGCAAGCAATTTGAGGAGAAAAACATTATAAAACATGAAATATAGGTAATTTGCTCAGAAAAATAATACAATATTAAGAAGATATAATTATCAGAAATATTTATATCCATCTACTATATAAGCACTAAGTTAATAAAACACTGATAGAAATATGGAGAGGAACAGATACATTAAATTTTTTTGTTGGAAAATTTAATACATCTCTCTTAGAAACTGATAGAGCAAGTAGGAAAAAATTAATCAAGAACACAGAAAATGTGAATTTTACCATTAACAATCTCAATCTAATATTCTTAGATTGAAACTGTCAGTGGTATAACAATGATATATATATACATAGTGATAGGAAAACTGACTCACTACTACATAGAATTAGATTCCTTACCTTACAACAAGAAAAGAAAAAATCCAAATGAATTTAAGACTTAAATGTAAAAAATAAAACTGTAAGCTTACAGAAGGAAATGCAAGAAAATCTTTGTGACTTCAGTAAAAAGTAAGGTTTCTTAAAGACAAATTATAAAGGGAAAAATTGTTGACTACATCAACAAAGAACAGCACAGAGTTAACAGATGGGTGACAGACTTGATTAGATGTTTTCCATAGCAAAAGACTGTAAGGGATTAATATGTACAATATATAAGATACTCATTTAAATCAGCAACAAAACAGGAACCTCAGGAAAACCAATAGAGAAATGGGCAATGTAAATGAACAGGTAATACATAACCTCAACAGCTAATAAGTATAATAATCAGAGAAATGAAAATCTAAAATGAAAGATGACAAAATACAGCTACCAGATTGCCAACATTTATAAAGTTAGATAATACAATGTGCTAGGGAGGGTGAGAGTGGGAAACGGACACCTGGATGCACAAATGATTGGAGAAAAACTTATGCAAGAGAATGTTCAACACCGCATTGCTTATGAAAGCTAAAGTTGGAGACGCCTAGATTCTCCATCAGCGGGAAAAATGGGTAACTTAAATACAGTGCGTAAATATGTTGGAATAAAATGCAGCAGTCACAAAAATTAAAATTGCATATAACAACATGGCTGTATCTTAAAAACTCTAATATTAAGGGGAAAAGTTAAAAAGAGAACAAGATTTCTAGGACAATGCCACAAACCAAAAGTAATCAAAATAAGCATTTGGTAGACTGACAGAATATCTATTAAATACATTTGAGTAGCTGCCTATGTGGGAAGGAAGATTGGGAATGAAGGGGAGGGGAGTTGATAAAAATAAATTAAAGAAAAGGGTTTTGTATAGAATGGCAATGATAATGTACAAAAACTAGAACAGGACCTATATTTCATATTGGCATAAAAATGGGTAAGCTCTAATATCATATTTTCATTAAAGTTACTCGAATCAACAAGTGAATTAACAGAGACATGAAAAAATAAGAATGAAGTAATGCCAAGAACAATGTTTTTAATTGAGCAGATCCAATAATGATGCATAAAAGAGCTATGCAAACACCCCCCCGGAAGGAAGTACAAAACTCACAGTGCAAGGTCAGAATTCTAATTCAGTCACAAAGATAAATTGTGGCTGAAGAGTTACAAGTCTGTAGACTTCTTAAAGGACTCTTGAACATAGAGAAAGTTTTGAAAAATTTAGCACATCATTTTCAGTTGAGTAAAAGGCTTAACATTTATTGTCATCTTTCATACGGAGCTTAAAAATAGCCTTTGATAAAATAGGATTTTGGGGGTATTATGTAGAAACAAAGCACAAAAGTCTAGGGTTAAAAAATATCAAGACCAAGCTGGTTCATCAGAATGACAACTGAGGACGTTGCTCACTTAAAAATAATTGTGTAATGCCATATTCCACGAGTTACAACATTTATCACAGTCATCATAAAGAAATTTTGAAGTTAAACTGTATATGTAACATAAATATCTCAATGACTGACTCCATCATGACAAATCTCTGATGTACAGCTCATTTTCTACGAAAAAAGTTTTAAAAAGAAAGTAATCAAGGTCTGATTACATACCTTAATTCAACAGACTCAAAATATCTTTTAGATGCCTCCTTATTTCCAAGAAACTATGTAATCATCCTCAAAGGACGAATAATTGCTACCGCTGAGAATAATCAAAAGAACTAGCCTTAGGATTTGAAAAGCAAATTAAAAAGAAAAAGTTTTTTTCCCTTACTCTCAGCTGTCTGGATGAAATTTTTGTAAGAAATTAAGGCCAGCAGTACATCCCTTAACAAACATAAAAAACATACAGACCTGCCAGTTCACAGCCAAGGGAAGTGATAGTGAGAGTCAAAACTACTTAATTTCCACTGATGTTAAAACCTTAATTCTGAAAATGGAAACCTCAGCTGTAAATTGTATCTACTACATGCATCCCAATATTACACACACTGGCATTCCAAGCTAAATGGTTTTAACAATAAAGGTTAATTATTTTGTTTTTGCATTTTAAGAGAAAAACACTTTTAAAATTAATCACATTTTCTATAAATGCTCCTTGGGAACAGGGACTATTACACATATCAAACAGCTGGGTCAGCTTTAGCTCACACCATCATTATATACTGAAAACATCTACCAAGAGCACAGTAATAATCAGACCTCTACAAGAATTTTAAGTTCTTGTGTTTAAGTAATTAATAAACTTAGTACCTCTTACTTCCCAATTTAGTAATCATGGTTCTGGGGAAGAAATATAATTTAAATAATCAAGGTAGAAGTATAAGACAGTTTGTTGTTCTTCTCATTGGGGCATGTGCAGGTACTAGCAATTTCATCATTTTCCCTAACATATGGGGCAGGGCAAACATAGCTTCATCCCTTCTCCACCTTGGATGATTTCATGATATTATGAGAATGCTCTTCCTTAATTATACTAGTCTCTACTACCTACACACCTCATGCATTCATTCAACAAATTGTTATTGACCATCTCTATGAGTCGCCATGATGCTGGTAACAAAACCAAACATGGCCCTTAGCTTCCAGAAAGTTATGGTCTAGGGCAGGAGACACATATCAATCAGCCAGGTGCAAATAAATCCAAAATTATAATGTGATAAGGACTCCAGAGCGGTACATGGAGCTTCAAGAACATGACCTAATCAGGGTGGTCAGGAGCGTCTTCCCTGATGAAGGATGACTAAACAGAGTTCTGTAGGATGGATCAGAGTTAGTCAGGACAAAGGGAAAGTGCCATGGATTGAATTGTTCCCACCAAAAACATCTGTCAACTTGGCTGGGTCATGATTCCCAGTATTGTATTATTGTGTACCATTTTGTAATCTGATATGATTTCCTTATGTGCTGTAAATTCAATCACTATGATCTAATAAGATGGATTAGAGGCAGTTATACTGATGAGGTAGACAAGACTGGATAGCATCTTATGCCAATCTCTTTTGAGATATAAAAGACAGAAGCGAGCAGAGAGACACGGAACCTCATACAGCAAGAAAGCAGTACCGGGAGCAGAGCGCGTCCTTCGGACCTGAGGTTCCTGCACAGAGAAGCTCCCAGACCAAAGGAAGACTAATGACATGAACCCTCCTCCAGAGCCAACAGAGAAGACAAAGCGTTTCCTTGGAGCTGACTGACGCCCTGTACTTGGACTTGTAGCCTACTGCACTGTGAGAAAATAAACTTATCTTTGTTAAAGCCATTCACTTGTGGTATTTCTGTTATACCAGCACTAGATGACTAGGACAGAAAGGAAGAAAGTTTACTTAGAAGAAACAGAATGTTGAAAGATCAGTTATAGGAAGGAGAGTGTTTAGAACCAGGACAAAAGCCAGCGTGGTTGAAAAGCAAAGCAGCCTTCTTTTCCTTTCTTCTTTCTTATCTACTTTACTCTATTTTCCTTCTTCTCTAATCTCAGTTTCCCATTTCTCAGTTATTCCAAAGGAAGAAAAAAACAGCTGAAATACAAGTAAAAATAAAAAAGAACAAAACCCAAAAACCCTACGTGACAATGAAGATTTGTATATAAACAAACTCATTTAAACACTTATGGAGTACTTACGATGTGCAAAGTCTTCAGGATTAAGAAATAGGATCACTGTCCTGGCCCATCTAGATGACAATGATTAACCTTACAGCCTTGCTTTTCAACTTATGATATTGGTATGATATGTCTAGGGTATAATGATGTTCACAGTCTATAAGTGCTGGTGTTCACACTCCCAGAGTTACAACCTTGTGCTGGGCAGTACAAAACTCCAAGAACTAATAGCACACATCTTCGTTCTGTTTTGATTTAACTAAAAAGTTTTTGGGGAAGAAAATTAAAATAAACATGAATATGTAAGAGACTAGAATACAAGATTCTAATGCATTTTTTATATAAACCAAGTCTTCATGGAGAACTGCTTTAGGCAACACCCTCAGAGCTATTTGTAACTCTACACTGCCATTATTGGCTATTCTGTGGAAAAATACGAAAAGATCAACAAAACATGTTGGACGACCAAATGTGTTGCAGGCTGAAGAAGAATAAATAGCATATCTGTGAAGTAAAGCCATTCACTACCTAATCCACTTATTATCAGAGTAAATAATCTTACCTCCTACCTGACTGAGAAAATGGAAGCTTTCAAGCCTATGTTATCTCTACTTTCCTACTTTATTGACATTCACACAATTCTTCCCGTTTTCCGCAAAGAGAGCCAGCAAGCAGGGTGAAAGAAAGTCTATATAGGTAGCATGCAAGACAGCAGGAGTACTTTGGTTCTGACTTCCAGTTATAGGTCCCACTTGGCAAGGACCACACCATTTCCAGTGCTTGGATGGTACGACATTTCCTGCTATAGTCTTCAAATAATTCTACTTTTTTTTTCTTCTTTCTTGACCAAGTTTAAGTGGGTTTTTGTTCAATATAATCAAGAGATTTGCCTGGAAAAGACATCTTTCTCTTCTTCATACATTGGCTACTTCTAATCTCTTAAACCTACCAAAGTTGTACAACAAAACCAACCATCCAACCAATCAACCAAATAAAATCTCTTAATCTCCAAACAAGATAGACTGTCTCAGTGGCTGCAACAATGGGCTCAAACATAGCAATGACTGAGGATGGCGCAGGACTGAGCAGTGTTTCATTCTGTTGCTCACAGGGTGGCTATGAATCGGAATTGACTCAACAGCACCTAAGAACAACAATCCCACATATAGGGTGACCACATGTCCTGATTTGCATCTGTTGTCCTGGCCAAATTATAATTAGTGCCCCTATCCTTTCTCAAAAGTATCACCATTTGGATGATAAATTATGGTCACCACATTCATCCTCTATCTGAAATTACTGCTCTCTCTCTTCTTCCTATCAATGCCAAGTTTCTTCAAAAACATGCACTTGCTTGAGAATGTCCTTACTTTCCTTTTGTTACAGCAGTAAAGAGTAATTGACAAATGTGAAACTGTTCTTCAGTTTTACTTTGATTCTCTAGATTTATCCTTTCCCTTCATCATTTTATCATAAAAATGGTTCAAATCTACTGAAAAGTTGAAAATACAACATAATGGAGACCTGTTTACTCTTCATCTAAATCATAGGTTGGCAAGGGATGGCCCAGGGGCCAAATCAGTCAGGTCTGTTACCTGCTTTTGATAGCCCACCAGCTAAGAATGGTTTTTACATTTTTCAATGGTTGAAAACAATCCAAAAAAATTATATTTTTTACTTGTGAAAATTATATGAAATTCAAAGTTCAGCATTTATTGTTGTTGTTGCAGTGACCCCACGTACAACAGAACGGAACACTGCCCGGTCCTGTGCCATCCTCACAATAGCTGTTATGCTTAAGGCCATTGCTGCAGCCACTGCGTCAATCCATCTCATTGAGGGTCTACCTCTTTTTTGCTGACCCTCTACTTTACCAAGCATGACGTCCTTCTCTAGGGACTGATCCCTCCTGACAACATGACCAAAGTATGTGAGACGTGGTCTCGCCATCCTTGCTTCTATGCAAGATTACACTTCTTCCAAGACATATGTGATGGTTAAGATTGTGTGTCAGCTTGGCTGGGCCATGATTCTCTGTGTTTTAATGTAATCACTCCCATGATTGAATATACTGTGAGTAGCCAATCAGTTGAAAGGCAGTCTCCTTGAGGGTGTGGCCCACATTGTATATAGCAGACGTTCTGGCTTTTTGCTCTCTCTGGATCCTGCGGCTGCTTCCTGTCGTCTCATCTCCCGTTCTTGGGACTTGAGCCGTCAGCTTATCTGCCGCACCTGGGATTCGTCGATCTGCACAGCCGGTGAGTGGAAGCCCTGCTCTCCGACCTTCCAATCTTGGGCTTGCCAGCTTCTGCAGCTGTGTGACTTGGGAGAGGCCTCTACCCTGATCCATGGACTTGGGACGTTCTAGCCTCTACAATCATGTGAGCTGTTTCCTTGATATAATCTCTCTCTATATATATACTTATACACTTTACTGGCTTTGCTTCTCTAGAGAACCCAGCCTAAGACAACATATTTGTTCTTTCTTTTGGCAGTTCATGGTATATTTAATATTCTTCACCAATACCACAATTTAAAAGCATCAATTCTTCGGTCTTCCTTATTCATCATCCAGCTTTCACACGTATAGGAGGCAAATGAATACACCACGGCTTAGGTCAGGTGCACCTTAGTCTTCAAGGTGACATCTTTGCTTTTCAACACTTTAAAGAGGTCTTTTGCAGCAGATTTGCCCAATGCAATGTGTCTTTTGATTTCTTGACTGCTGCTTCCGTGGGTGTTGATTGTGGATCCAAGTAAAATGAAATCCTTGACAACTTCAATTCTTTCCCCGTTTATCATGATGTTGCTTACTGGTCCAGTTGTGAGGATTTTTGTTTTCTTTATGTTGAAGTGTAATCCATACTGAAGGCTGTGGTCTTTGATCTTCATCAGTAAGTGCTTCAAGTTCTCTTCACTTTGAGCAAGCAAGGTTGTATCATCAGCATAACGAAGGTTGTTAATGACTCTTCCTCCAAAGAGTATATTAGGACACAGCCATGCTCATTAGTTAGTTCATGTATTATCTGTGGAGGCTTTCATATTAAAATGGTAGAGTTGACTACATGCAATATAGACCATAAGGTCTGCAAAGCCTAAAATGTTTACTTTTTGGCCCTCTACTGAAAAAGTTTGCCATCCCTTCACCTAGATTCATCATTTTTTCACATTTGATTCCAACTCCCCATACGTATTTTTACTTCACCATTTCAAAATAAGTTGCCGATGTTTTGAATCTTCACCTCTAAGTAGTTCACATGTAACTCCTAATAATATTATATGCCTACATGACTAAAAAACACCCTAAACTATTATCACAAAGAAAAATGACTCCATAATAAAATCTAATATACTATCCATATTCAAATATCTCCAATTATCTCATTACTAATTTTTTAAAGAAGCCTGAAAATATTCATTCATCACTCTTTAAAAAACATTTAGCGTCTACTCTGTTCATATACAAAGATGAATAAGAAACCAACACTGCTCTTAAGAATGAAAGATATAAATAAATACAATACAGTGAGACTAGAATCCAAATTACAATGAGCTAAAGAATAATGCTATAATGATAATCAGGAGAGGTAGTCAGGGAAAACTGGCAAAGCTTTTGATAATAGTAACTAGGTCTTAAGTATTTGCTGAAAGGATAATTAATATAATATTCTAAATTCTTAATTAACCTGCTAACTAAAATATAAATAGAAAAATCATTAAGAAAGAGTTGATTGCTATTCTTTACCATGCATATCTTTACCTGTGACTAATTCATTATTCATCAATTACCAGGCTAGAAAACTCAGGCATGTCTGGTTCATTCTTACCAATTAGTTCATATATTTCCAGATACTTTTTTTTTTGGGTGCTATCTTTTATATATTACTTTTTCCCCCCTCAAGGCCCTCACCATTTTCTCATTGTTTGGATTAACACTGGCATTGTCCTTCTATTTTGTTTCTTTATCTACAGTTTCCACTCCCTGACTTACCCTGTCCACTCGTTCTAGACCTATATTCCCAAATGAGTATTCTGTTACTCTCTTACTCAAAACCCTTCAATGGCATCCCACTATATACGCAATAGAGTTCAATTCTCTTTCGTCTTCTATTTCAGGCACTCCACAAACTGGTTTCAATCTATTTGTGATTCTCACATGAACTTTGTGTCTTCATTCTCCCTTGAATAAAACATTTTTATATTTTTGAAACTTGACTGAGGCTCTTCTACCCATAGGAAACACTTCACCTACTCAAAGGTATCACTCCAGCAATTCTTTCCTCTTTCTCCTGTATCATTTGATCATTTGTTCCCTCTGAACTAGAACATTCCCATCAACCAACAGAATTTCAACACATACACACACACATACACACACACACACACAGACATGCACACACATAGACTTCCTTGACCTCATTTTCCCTTCTTCCCCTTTAAAAAAAAAAACAAAAACTTAAAACATTTGACCAAGTCATTGTTTCCAATACTTCTTGCATTCTCTCTAACCAGGTTTCTTACTTTACCACTCACTGCATCTCAAGGTCACCAACCTCCTCTACCTTGCTAAATGTAATAGTCAATGCTTAGCTCTTACCTTACTTGTCCTATTAGCAACATCTGGCAGTTAGTCACCATACATATTAGGGAACATAACATATCGCATGAAAAAATAGGCAGCTGTCTTTCATATACTATATATACAGACTTACTGTATACATATACAGATAAATTATTATTGTGCATTTTTTATTATCTACCTAATACTAGTCACAAAGTGATAAGATGAGCTGAATGAATATATTTTCCTTAAATCTTTCAACTTTTGTCATTTATCTTTCACTACTGATGCCACTCTTAGAGAAGCAGGCTTGGTAGCACATCTCAATGACTTTATTTACTTATACCAGCTAAACATATATAATGACAATGTTTATAACTTTCAACTGCATAATTTAAGAAATCTTCAATAAAATAGTTTATTTTTCTAACACGAGTAAAGAACTATTCAAAAGCTTACAAGTATGGTTCAGAAACTATCATTTTTATGGCTTAATTGCTTTCACATCAATTATTATGGTTTTTACTATTAAAAAGCTAACAGTTAAAAAACAGTCTTCTATATCACATCTTACCTATTTCTTAGGTCACCATCACTTTACTTTCACTTGGTATTTACCTCTGTATCTGTCTATGTATTTTTTTTTTAAGTTTTCATTAATTCCGAATAATTTAGCCCCTTTGAAAGAGACAAAGATTTAGCTCTCTCTGACTACCACCCACGTAAGTGCCCTTATCCTCCCATCCTCCCAATACTGCTGTACTGTAATTTTCGTTAGGTCCGTATTCAATGCTTCAAATACTTCAAATGTGTCAAATCTATTGGCAGCTGAGCCTTATATTATACTATCACTACTATCCTTTTCCTGCACAATCTCCCTCCCACCTCAGACATCATGATTGCCTTTTTTTGTTTGTTTAATATTCTATGTATTTATCACTAATTCAACTTCAAATTCTTTGACAATTATCTAAAGCCCTAACCTTCACACATCAGGAACTTTATCAAGTTCACCTTCCTTAAGAAAATCTTCAGAAACCTTCTGATACATTCCAGTCAAGTTTGACTGCTCTCTTTGCTGGTGCATAGCTATCATCCTAGACATTCTCTTCAGCTTTTCTCCATGTTTACCAATCATTCCTAGTAAAAAAGAGAGATTAATAATAAATAAACAATTCCCGCTTATGTAAGTTAACCATATTAATTTTGTTAGCCACCCTTACCCAGTTGTTGTGATACCCTACGTAGAACTTTTTGAGCAGGACAGATTTAAAAATAAAAACAAGGTGTACTTCCTCTTCTAGGCACAGATTTGTGAACTTTTTTATTTGATTGATTAAACACCCATAATACTGAAACAAAGGTTGTTTGGAATTTGTTGAAGACATTCAAATAATGTTCATAACATTAAGACAGATAAGAATATTCCTCACAACAAAATCAATTCTCCCTAAATTATTAAAAATATGTGAATAACAGTAATCATTCGTAGTTAAATAATTCTCCCTACTCAAAAATAGGAAATATTTTATGAAAAAGTGACTGGTAACTATTCTGAGGAAGTGATTAATATCCCATTAGCCAGTCTGGAGTCCCTGGGTGGTGCAAACAGTTAACGCACTCTGCTGCTAACTAAAGGCTGGAAGTTTGAGCTTACCCAGTGGCAACTTGAAAGAAAGACTTGGCAATCTACTTCCAAAAAAGCAACCACTGAAAACCTTTTGGACACTACTCTGACACATACAGGGTCACCATGAGTCAGAACTGACTTGATGACAACTGGAAAAGTCAGCTTTTAAGGAAATTCTACACATAAACTCAGGTTTAGAGGTTTGGAAAGATTCAAAAACATATGTTACAATGTGTGCCCTTAAAAATATAGAAACTTTTATTAAGAGGAATTTTTAAAAAACTCAAACAGACTTACATGGTTCTGACATTTATAAAAAAAAAAATTGCATGGTTGTATCTCATATAAAATAAGCAAAGCATGCGACAGTGTTTTGTAAAGTGCTCCATAGTCTTTTGGAATATCTCCCAGGTTATCAATTCTACAGATAATAAAACTATCTTTACTGTCTTGTAAACTGAATATACCTCTAACTTTAAATGTGAAGATATTTTAAAAAGGTTTCATTTGTAGAGAAAAATCTTTTCGTGATGCTGACTGAACAAAGCTGCTCAGTTGCTACAGCAATCCATCAGGGTGTCCCTCCATAATTTATAGCACCTCCAGGACCAAAGCATTTAGTTTGTTCACATATAAATGGCAAAGTAATAGATCTTACACCAAGCATTATAAACATAAAAATTCTTGTCAGTCAGAAGGCTACAGTTCATGTATCATAATCAAATGGTCTGGTGCTTTTAAGTCCAGTAATAACTAACCTCTTCTATTCTCTTTCGAGAATATGCATTTTACAGAATAAAAAAAGATCACTCTGGAGGACATTATGCTGAGTGAAATAAGTCAATCACAAAAGGATAAATATTGTATGAGACCTCTATCGTAAAAACCCATGAAAAAGTTCACACACAAAAAGTAACAACCTTTGTTGGTTACCAGGGATGGAAGGGTGGGGGTGGGGGGGAAATACTAAATAGGCAATAGATAAGTGGTATTTTGGGTGAAGGGTGAGACAGTACACAATACTGGGGAAACCAGCACAACTTGTACAAGGAAAGGTCATGGAAGCTGCATAGACACATCCAAACTCCCCGAGGGACTGAATTGCTGGGCAGAGGGCTGCGGGACCATGGTCTCAGGGAACATCTAGCTCAATTGGCATAACACAGTTTATAAAGACAATATTCTACATTCTACCTTGGTGAGTAGCGTCTGGGGTCTTAAAAGCCTGTGAGCAGCCATCTAAGATACTCCACTGG
>NW_004444221.1:1586718-1590579 GCF_000243295.1 Trichechus manatus latirostris
TTAACCAATATCATAAAACAATATGTGTACTACTGTTTCATGAGAAACTATTTGTTCTGTAAACCTTCACCTGAAGTACAATAAAAAAAAAAAATCACTCTTCTGCATCTAGAAGAAAATCTTTAAACCTTGCAAATTTATGTCTACCTCTGATTCTAGAGGACACCCTGGTAGCGTAGTGGTTAACAGCTATGGCTACTAACCAAAAGGTCGGCAGTTCAAATCCACCAGGCACTCTTTGGAAACCCTATGGGGCAGCTGTACTCTGTTCTACAAGGTCGCGATGAGTTGGAATCGACTCAGTGGCAATGGGTTTGGTTTTTTTTGTTTTTTGATTCCTAAAACCAAAATACACATATTCCTCTTGCAAAGCTTTTGCAAAGCATATGAATATAGAAGCAAACGTCATTTCCTCATGTTTCACAGCGTATAATTTATTGGATGGTATATCAGGTTGAATTCATTTTCGTCTTAGTAGGAGTATGGAAGATGCACTAAGTAAACATATTTCAACAGGTGTGATGGACATCACAACTATTTATATTAATGTTCAAATTTTAAAATGAACAAAATTGAGGATGCCATACAAATTAAAATGTTTCCTGGAAAGCAAGTAAACATTTTCTTAGCTTTTTTCCTAAGCATTACTTAAAATTAAAAAGCCAATATATATAACAACACAAGTTTGTTCATGTTAATAAGGTTAATAAAATGTTTAGTACTTCAAATAGCATTTCATTATATGTGGCTTACATGTGGTTAGAATTTATTTTTTTAAAAAACAATGAAATATCAAACAAGAACATTTTTTCATTTGTTACTGTCACTGTCAAAACTGTATTTCAAAACCAAGAAACGTTTATGTAATATGCAATACTATATCAACCTAGCCAATTCTGTTTTCTTCATGTTTAGAGATTTTTATTTTAAGGAACATTTAGAAAAGATAAAGGATGTGTGTTGATCAATTTGACAAATTTATTGAATTTCACTGTGCTCAATACACTATGGTAATCAGTCCAGATGATTCCAACTCATGGCAACCCCATGTGTCTCAGAGTAGAATTGTGCTCCATCGGGTTTTCAATGGCTGTGATCTCTCAGAAGCAGACTGCCAGACCTTTCTTCTTGGGTGTCTCTGGGTAGTTTCGAACCCCCAACATTTTGGTTAGAAGATGAGCACATTAACCATCTGCATCACTGAGAGACTCTTATTTACTATGGTAGATACACAAAACATGATTGCATGATTGTTTTAGTTCAACATTTATTGAGCTCCCATGTAGTTGCTGGAAATGTGAAATATAAAGATAAATGGTAATTGCCCTTGAAACGCAAATAATTAATGAATTAATTTCAAGTAAATTGAACACATAAAAATTAAAGGATAAATCATATGTGTAATTGTAAGTTTAATATCAAATGTATAAATTGTAGAAAATAAATTAAATTCCCAGTAATAAGAATCTGATATATATTTAGGAGTCTGTCACTTATGTTACTTCATTTGAATTCTTTCCTATAGCAACAAGTATCTCTAAAAGAGAAAAAAAAAGTTTTGCCTGAATAACATCTTCTATTTCAATAATCAAAAAATGCCAAATATTTCATACCCCTGGACAAAATTTAATTTCAAAACAGCACTAACATCTTTGTTATGACTTGGTCCAATTTTTACTAGTTGTTGTGAAAAATCTTACTCATATTAGAGGAATCTATAAAGTAAATCCATGCTATTTCTTATATGCAAGTTTACTTTGAGAGCCTGTCATTCCTCCTATTAGGCTCTGATTTTACCTCTTCTGTATGTGAGAGATGGGACCAAGAGTAGTATTTTTAATAAATGAGGAGACAAACAGAACACAGTCAAAGTGCTAGAGTCTCTACTGCACAGATGACAGTGAGTTAAAAAATAAAAATCTTAAAATTTTTGAAGACATTAAGTGCAGAATGAATTTTAAACAATAGATAACTTTTTTTTTTAATTTCGGTGAAACATCTGAATTATAAACTTGCTTATATTTTGTTTCCTTAAATTTTTTTAGTTACTTACAAGAGACATCTAAGGAAATTTATTCCCCCCCCAAGATAACTATAAAATATTTTAAAAAATTAAAAAATATGTGAGGATAAAGAGCACTAGACTAGAAGTGTTAGACAACGGAAAGAGGATGGCCAAGTGGTGACTGAATTAGCACATCCTAACAACTAAAGCTAAGCGCTTATAGAGAGGGAAGCTAGCAAGAAGCAAGATGATTTGGATGACAGAACTCTATTTAGAAAACTTCAGGAATAGGAGGTATCAGATGTCCTAGATGGTAACTAAAAAAAAGATGATTCACAAAAGGACAAATATTGTGTGAGACTATTACTATAAAAACTCATGAAAAGATTTACACACAAAAAGAAACAATCTTTGATGGTTATGAGGGAGGGGAGGTGTGAGGAGGGAAAAACACTAAATAGACAATAGATAAGTGGTAACTTTGGTGAAGGGTAAGACAGTACACATTTTATTTAAATTAAAATAAAATAAAATAAAAAACCAAGACTGGTTGAAAATCTTCATAGGAATCAGTTAGACCCACCCCACCCCCAAATCCCGTACCCTTCCTCCACCTGGAGAAAAGACAGAGGGTTCATTGTCTGGAGACATTCACAACCAAGATTGTAGACTTAAGCTCACCCGGCAAGACAAAGGCCAGTAGAAAGTCATGGTATGAAAGTGGGGAACTGATCAGAGAGGTACAAGGTAATGAAGGAAGGTGTCCAAGAAAGACGAAGGGTAGAAAAGTAGAATGACACGAGTGGATGCGTTTCCTGATGTTTGACCACACTGAGAGGAGTTTTAGAGTTCTACTGGAGTGTGTGGAAAGAATTAGTGAGGGGCACATTGAACATTAAGCATATTAAAGAATGACGCAATTATTTACTATGCTGTTGTTAGGCGCAGTCAAGTCGGTTCCAACTCAAAGCGACCTTATCTACAACAGAATGAAACACTGCCTGGTCCTGCGCTGTCCTCATGACCGTTGCTATGTTTGAGCCCCCTGTTGCAGCCACTGTGTCAATCATCTTTTTGGAGGTTTTCCTCTTTTTCACTGACCCTCTACTTTATCAAGCATATGTCCTCCAGGAACTGGTCCCTCCTGATAACAAGTCCAAAGTACATGAGACGAAGTCTCGCCATCCTTGCTTCCAAGAGCATTCTGGCTGTACTTCTTCCAAGACAGATTTGTTTGTTCTTCTGGCAGTTCATGATATATTCAGTATTTTTCGCCAACATCTTCGGTCTTCCTTACTCACTGTCCATATGATTGAAAACACCACGACATGGGTCAGGCTGACCTTCATCCTCAAAGTGACATCTTTTTGCAGCAGATTTGCCCAATGCAATACGTCATTTGATTTCCTGACTGCTGCTTCCATGGGTGTTGATTATGGATCCAAGTAAAATGAAATCCTTGACAACTTCAATATTTTCTCCGTTTATCATGATATTGCTTATTGGTTCAGTTGTGAGGATTTTTGTTCTCTTTGTGTTGAGGTGTAATCCATACTGAAAGCTGTAGTCTTTTTTTTTTTTTTTTTTTAATTTACTATAGGGGAGAAAAAGATGTTGGTACAAATGCATCAGGCCTGCATGGAAAGTGTCACTACAGGACAAACAGAAGATGTGCAGTACAACAGTAAAGAAAATCTCACCACAGCACAGTGCTGATCAGCTGGTAACAGTATTTCTGTAGTCATAATGATGAAAACAGTTAGTATATACAGAAACTTGAAATACATTGAGAGGCGGGAGGGAGGAGAAATGTGGGAATGTGAACGAGTGTGTGTGTGTGTGTGTGTGTGTGTGTA
>NW_004444221.1:1590679-1622524 GCF_000243295.1 Trichechus manatus latirostris
GTGTGTGTGTGTGTGTGTGTGTGTGTGTGTGTGTGTGAGGGAGGGAGGGTTGAGGAAGTCACCACACTTTCCATAATGGAAAGTCAATAGAGCATTTCCAAAATTGGAAAAAATAAAAACTATATAAATATTATTTATGTGAAATACAGACATTAATGCTGGTAGAAGCATCTAAAAAAGGTGAGAGCAGCTGCCTCTGGGGAGCAGAATGTAAGATGGGAAGAAGGGAGGGGCAGGGAAAACTGCTTTTCAAGATAAACTTTATAGTACCTTTTATAGTACTTTTTGTATTATAATTCTGTGATAAAAATTAAATCCAAAATAAAAATACGAATAACTTTAAAACAAGTATGTGACTTTTTTAAATCAAGAATCAAAAATAACCACTTACAATAGTTTAGCTTAACTAGTAAAGAACGTCTGCCTTGAGTACTGTGCTCTTTTAAGAACTATCTATATGGGATCAAACTAACAACAATTCTAAAGATTCAATAGGAAATTTAGGGGGCAGTGAGTTTATGTTAATGAGGAAGGAACAATTCGGAGAAGGTAATGAATGTCACTGAATTTGTACTAGGTGTATGTTCTGCTGTATATATTCTCAACAACATTAAAAAAAAGCTACATATATTATGCAGTTTCAAGTATACAGTCCATTGTTTATCAAAAATAAATAAAATCAGCTAAATGGGCAAACTAGTTTTTCTGTTCTAAGAAATCAATCTGCAAATTGGTCAAACCATTTGATTCATATTCTATAACCAAAATAACCAATTAGCTAACATTTTTCAATTAACCAATTAACTCAGCATTACATACATGCAACCTAAGTTAGCAATGTAATTTTAAAAATAAAATTAACAAATTGGCTTTCTAATGAACACATGGAAACAAATATTGTATTACTGTATGATTAATGCTAAGGAGCTCCAGTCATTTCAGCTTTTCTGATTAAGAAATCATTTGAATTCTCAACTAATATATCTGTATTAGAGACAATCTTTGCTATACCAACATACAGCCTTGTAACAACTGATACACGGGAACAATCCAGTACTCCCTCCATCTCTAATAGTTACTGCCAGCACTACTGTAAGCATTATCTACTTCTTCTCCCTCTTAAAACGAAGAGCAAAGTAAACATCCTCTGATGGCCACCGCTCTCATTACAACTAGCTGCCCTTGTCAATACCATGCTGTTGCCACCCCTCTTCCACACCCCCATTCACCTGCCAACAGGGTCTGGCACCTACCTACACCTGCATCTACAGCTAGAGGAGCCCCAGGCTCCTGAGCATCTGTGTACTTTTATTCCATTCCCACACAGAGCTGGTGATACAGGAGTATTGAAGTTGAGGGAAAATACACTTGAAATCTTGAGTTGTAACTAAGAATGTTTTCCTATAATAGCAATAATACAACTGTTTCTCTACTTCATATGTGGTAAGGCATAAAAGGATTTTGTGTACCAGCTTAACATAGCACACTGTTTCTATTCGGAAATGACTCTAAAATTTCCAACTGAACTTTATATTTTTGGAAATTAAGCCATTAGTAAATTAGCAGTGGGCTGTATAAAGATTAGTGTAAGAGAAAAATACTCTCCTACAAAACAAATTAACCAGTATCTTTTGTTGCTGTTGAGTCGATCCCAACTCATAGTGACCCTACAGGACAGAGCAGAATGGCCCCACAGAGTTTCCAAGGCTGTAATCTTTACAGGAGCAGATTGCTATATCTTTCTCCTGTAAAGCAGCTGGTGGGTTTGAACTGCCAACCTTTTGGTTAGCAGCTGAGCACCTAACCACTGCACCACCAGGAATCCTTAGCCAGTAAATAAATATCTACAAATACAAATACTTATGTAAATTTACTCTTTGGATTTTGTTGTAATTACTAAAGTAGTATTATAGCTTCAATTTTTTTGTACATAATGTTGCATTATTATAACATTATAGTTTTATTAAGGTCCATTCACTCAGAACCTAATTTCATTATTCATGTAGCTATTCTTTTCTTTCCTTTACTGATAGTTGCAAAGTTTCATTTCACTGAATTGCAAACAGACCTTGTACAATATAACTTAGCAATCTAGTTCATTCATTTTTGTAGAAAAGGTGAAAAAGTAAACCTAAAGGCTATTTCAACACCTTTCTTCCATGCTGTTTTCAGTTCTGTGTTTTAATGGAATGAGTGGTACATGAGGCTGATTTCAATTTTTACTATATATTACTCCAGGACTTCTCCAACTGTGAGGCTTGCCGATCTAGAGAGATTCAGGTAAAGAGGGAAATAGGAAAGGGATTTTCCTCTCAGTTGTTTAATCAGTTTCAATAAGGATTTGAAAAAGTCAGACACTTCAAAAAAAGGAACAGTGCAATATGATTATACTTATTTTCTTGACTACTGAAGCAAGAAAATAAATCATTTTTATTATGAATAAATGATTCAATGTTTCAAATAATCCCCATTATACTTACTTACCATCTTTTAAAATTTCAGTAAAACTTTTCTACCAAAAAAAAAAAAAAAAAAGCAATGGAAGTATAATTATCAATGACCATTTGGTTATGAAGAAGGAAAACAGAGGAAGCATTTGTCTGTATTTCTAATGTAACAAATATTTTCCGAATGCCTGTTATGTGCTGAATACCATTCAAAGGTAAACAAGAAAGATGACGGCCTGACTCTCAGGGAGCTTAATACACAAGTAAACAAACAGGATAATTTTAGGCAGTGGTAAATGCTATGAAGGAAACAAATGGAGTGATGTGATATTGATGGGAGGAGGGGGCTATTTCAAACAGGTCCAAGGCCTGTCCAAGTTGGTAACATTTGAATTCAGACATAAGTGACAAGGAAACAGCCTCCACATGAAGATCTGGAAGATAGTTCCAGGCAGAAGGAAAAGCATCCGCAAAGTCTCTAATGTGGGAACAAACCTGAGAGTCTGAGAAACAAATGAAAGGAAAGAAAAAAAGCTGATATAGCTAAAGCAAAACAAAACCCATTGCCATCGAGTCAATTCCAACTTCATAGCGACCCTGGAGGACAGAGCAGAACTGCCATAGGGTTTCTAAGGCTGTCATCTTTAGGGAAGCAGATTGCCACATCTCAACATTTTGATTAGCAGCCTAGTGCTTAACCACTGCTCCACCTAGCTCCAGTATAGCTAGGACCTAGCAAATAAGTGGGTGAGAGGTAGGAGATGAGGTTGGGGGAGTAATTAAAGGCCAGATGGATACAGCCTGTGGACTACAGTAAAAGTTGGGTTGATTCCAAGTATGATGGAAAGCTAGCAGATGTTTTTGAGTAATGGAGAGCTATGATCTTATATATATATTCAATAAACATTCTGGCTTACGGAGGGACAAAAGTGGAAGCAGGAAGATCAGTTAGAAGGCTTGCTATTGCAATAAATGGGCGAGAGGCAATGAGGGCTTGGATGGGTGGTAGCTGGCGAGATTAAGATAAGGGGAAGGACATGAGGTATACGATAGAGCAGAGGTCGTCAAACGCTCTTGCTTCATACAGCCCTTGGTGTCCCGAATTCTTTTCATAACACCTCTAGGCCAAAAGAAATACCTGCTTATTAAGGTAAAAATTACTTAATAGTGGCAGTCCATGCATGTCATTGTTTCCCTCAAAAATTTAAAATATCTCACAGTTACCCTGTCAGGGGTGCCCTGCGCCTTTGTCAGTTTGGGAATTGGGGTTTTAGAGCTAAGACTTGCTGAAGCACTGGGTGTGGGAAGTAAGAAAAAAAGAAGAATCAAAGATGATTGCTGGGGTTTTGGCCTGAGCAGCTATGTGGATATTAATGAGACTCACTGAGATGGGTAGGAATGAAGGGGAAACGTTTCATCTCTGAATGGTAGTTTTCTTATTTGTACATGCAGTGATAAAAGCTAAGACAGAATGGCTACACAAATTACTCAAGGTCGCACAAATGGTCAGGAAACGATGAAATTTGACTCCAAGTCTGTGTGATGCAAAATAAAACATTAAGTAATAAATAATAAAAGGTACCTGTTATGAGTTAGTCACACTAGGGTATACTAAATTTGATACGTCACTTAATCCAAACAACAATATTAGATAGATCTGTCTGACTCCAAAGTCAGCTACAACACACTCCCTTGTAGCAGGGAAAAGTGACACTTAAGGTGGTAACAAATGGCAGCTTCACCCACTTGGCCTTAAAAAATTAAAAAAATAAAAATAAAAAAAGGAAAATGAAGGTAGGTCTTCGGAGGATGAAACTGAACATTTTAAGAATGTCCATAGCTGCTGTCGTAATAACTACGCTATATCCCTATTCCTGAAACCAGAGCAATCTAACTGTCAACAGCGATCTCAACCTAGTCCTGAAAAGGACACAGAGAGGGAAAGTCCTAAGGGGAATATTAACTGAATTTTTATTCCTCGGAAGGTGGCATAAACTCGAGACTTAGCTGGGGACAAGTCATGGGGAATAGCAAGAATGTGGGGATCAGGGGATGACAAGCACCAGCTCCATGAAGTAATGACACCCGTTGAAAACTAGACTTTAATGGGAATTTTAACAAATGGAAAAACTCTGCATGTTCTAAAGAAAACATTCCTGGGGCTAAATTTGGCTCTTGCAAACAGTCTTTGATAAAGGATTAAATTTCTCAAATATATTTTTGATAAGTAGTTGAGGGGGGAGCTTTAAGGATACGGATGAGGGATCATTAGAAGAATCTGGGAGGCTGTTAATCCTATGCAGGAAACTAAAGTAAAACTACATAGATAAATCTACTTTATAAATTTTCTATTTTCTGGTACTGAGTATTTTTATAGAAATGGAAATAGGAGCACCTTAGATTTAGTTCTGTACATTTTAATCTATTCAGTAAAAATAATCTTATAAAAATAAATGAAGATGGCCCAGCAAGAGACACTGTTCATTTTTCTGCCTGCCAGATGAATGACATGTCATCAGACAATTTGTCTCTGCACTGAGTGGCTTAAAAGCATTTGAAATCTTGCAATTCTATCAACCACAGGAAACATAATCACAAACTTAGATAGAACATGTTAACTTACCTCTTCAGTGCCCTGAGAAGGAAGGAATCAAGAGATCTGACCTGCAGAATTTTTGTGGGAATACTCAGTGTTGAAACCCAAAGAGTGTCTATCCAATATTATAAATCATTAGAAATGTCATTATAGCTTGTCACTACTTCTAAAGACCAGAACTCATTTGGCAGGGGTTTTGAAGGATCCTGTTCTCAAAGATTTAATGGTGTGGCTTTTGTTTTCCTAAGTTCATATCTGCAACCTAGTTAAGGAACAATCTCACACAGTCAGACTGAGAAAGATCCAATTATAACACCACATTCTGACCCTGGCTATGAAAACAGCAAAACAAAACAAACAAAATAGTCAGTATTAACTAAAATCTGGCTAGTTCTACCTGGTACTTTAATATTTGCATGAGATGCACGGCCAGGGCTGTGGTGGGATGGGGAGAAAAGAATACCCAGTTTGGTTGACTTTCCAGGTAGGTACCTTATGCTTTCCTTTCCCTTCCTTGAACTACTCTCCACTTACTTGTCTGCTCAAAGAACACTGCCTCATCTTTTACAACCATACCATGGCTGACCTTCTCTGTAATACCTTTCCTGGACTCCTGGTCAACTGTATAAATCTTTATTATTCTACTTCTGTTTGACATGTATAATTTGTATACATATCTGACTTACATAACAGATGGTGAGTTGTTTATGAGAAGGGGTCTTGTCTTATTTCTGCACCCCTGCTGCCTGGAGGGAACCTGGCACACAGTAGGTACTAAGTAAGTGGTGGGAAAAAGCAGGCCTTCAAACTGGTTCAGTCATGGCCAATGAAGCAAAACTGGATCAGACCTGAATTTTTTAAAATTTGGGTAAAGCAGAACGATAAGCGGAATGGGGAAAATTATGGGTCAAAGCCCTGGAATGGGAGACTCGGAAGTGGCACAGTGAACCCTCTCAGGAGCCTGATGCAGTAGATTGGATTATTCAGGACTATGGACAGACACACATTCAAAGCAGTGTGGTTGGCCGCCATCTTTGAGCAGGGCACCACTGTTTCCAACTATGCAGGTCAAGAGATCTGGTTGCTATGCAACACGAACACTGCCCTTGTTTTCTATAAGGGAGATTAAGTGTATAGCAGGACTGTGACTAGTAGTTTTTCCCATTCCACTTATTGTTTCAGCTTTACCCACATTTTAAAAATTTGGGTCTGTTCAGGTTTCACTTCATCAGCCATAACTGAACCGGGCAGAACCAGTTTGAAGCCCTGGGTAGAAGTGAGGAGAGAAAAAAAAAAAAATGGGCGGGCAGGGGGGGGGTACTTATTTTTCTTTTAAAGGTAAGAACTCTAAGAGACATAACTTTTTCCTGTCAACATCCTATAAGGTGGACCCTGCCTACGAAAGTGTGAGGAAATCTCAGGATAAACAGATGAAGAAACTACGCAAATTACAAGTTCATGGTTTCATGCTACGTTTTTCAGCTTCATGGCTTAAAGAATTGCTTGGATTCCTTAATTACCCTGTATCAGCATTAATTGCTGGTTCCTTTTGTAGAGCCCAAGATCTTAGGATAATCTGTTCTTTTACATTAATTCACATTACCTCCATCCTGCAGCCAAGGCCACTTTATTCAAATAACCCAACCAAACCCAAAACCAAACCCACTGCTGTCGAGTCGATTCTAACTCATAGTGACCCTATAGGACAGAGTAGAACTGCCCCATAGGGTTACCAAGGCTGTAATCTTTACAGCAAACTGCCACATCTTTCTCCTGCGGAGCAGCTGGTAGGTTTGAACCACCAACCTTTTGGTTAGCAGTCAAGAGCTTAACCACTGTGTCACCAGGGCTCCTTCAAACAGCTCAGGCCTTGTGATTTCTAGGCAGTGTGTGTTAGACCCCAAGTGCTTCCTTGGTTTCAGATGAAAAGCATTTTTTCAAAAACACTTCAACCAACTTGGCAGCATTTGGGAACTGCAATTACTTCCTACAGCAACAGACTCTACTCTCAGAGCCACTTCTATTAAATTCACTTTTTGATTCCTTTCTTTACTGGCTAGTTAAAAAAATAAAAAACAAATACATACACAAACAAAAAAACCCTGCTTGTAATAGAAAATTTCAAATATTTAAAAAAATTGTACAGAATAATGAACCCATCACCCACATAATGGCCAATTTCTTTCATCAGTACTCCTCACTCCCTATCTCCAATTAGTTTGAGACAAATCCCTTCAGTGGTTACTACTTTGTCTCTATAACTTAACACTGGTCATCCTTTCAAGGTTTCATACGCATCTCCAGTTCCTGCTCAACTAGATCCATCCTGCAGATGTCCTGCAGGCTTTGGACCCAGAGAGCCTGGCTCAAATTCAGCCTGTGAGCCTTGCCCAGTTGTATAAACTTCAACTATTATTTAAGCTTTCTAAGACTACGTTTCCCTATCTTTAAAATGATAAGATCACCTAACTTGAAAAATTGCTATAAAGATGAAATGAGGTAGCAAAGCGACTGTTGGAACTCTGTTTTCCTCTTTCCACATTCTTGTTTTTTTTTAATTGTGCTTTAGGTGCAAGTTTACAGCTCAAGTCAGTTTCTCATTCAAAAATTTATGCACATATTGTTTTGTGACATCGGTAGCAATCCCCACAATGTGAGAGCACACACCCCCTTTTTCCACCTCGGGATGCCTGTGTCCTTTTGTCCAGTTTTACTGTCCCTTCCTGCCTTCTTGTCTTGCTTCTGGGCATAGTTGCCCATTTGGTCTTGTATAGTTGATTGAACTAAGAAGCACATTCCTCATGTGCACTATTGTTTGTTTTATACCAAAAGAAAAAAAAACAAAAAAACCCATTGCTGTCAAGCTGATTCTGACTCATAGCGACTCTATAGGACAGAGTAGAACTGTCCCATAGGGTTTTCAAGGAGCAGCTGGTGGATTCGAACTGCCAACCCTTTGGTTAGCAGCCGAGCTGTTAACCACTGCGTCACCAGGGCTTTGGCCTGTCTAATCTTTGTCTGAAAAGTGGGCTTCGGAGGTGGCTTCAGTTCTGAGTTAGCAGGGTGTCTAGGGGCCATAGTCTCAAGGGTTCTTCCAGTCTGTGTCAGACCAATCAGTCTGGTCTTTTTTGTGAGTTTGAATTTTGTTCTACATTTTTCTCCTGCTCTGTCTGGACACTCTATTGTGATCCCTGTCAGAGCGGTCAGTGGTGGTAGCCAAGCACCATCTAGTTCTTCTGGGCTCAGGCTGGTGGAGGCTGTGGTTCATGTTGTCCTTTAGTCCTTTGGGCTAGTATTTTCGTTTCTTTGGTTTTCTTCATTCTCCTTTGCTCTGGATAGGATGGGACCAATAGAAGTATCCTAGATGGCCACTTGCAAGTTTTTAAGACCCCAGGCACTACTCACCAAGTTAGGAAGTAGAGCATTGTTTTTATGAACTATGTTATGCCAATTGACCTAGATACCCTCCGAGACTATGGTCCCCAGTCCCCAGCCACAGGCACAGCAACTCGTCCCTTAAGGTATTTGGATGTGTCTAGGAAACTTCCATGATTTTGCCTTGGTCAAGCTGCACTGACATCCCCTATACTGTGTGTTGTGGTTACGAGAGTGGGGAGGGATGATGAGGGCAAATCACTAATTAGATAGTAGACAAGTTTCAACTTTGGTGAAGGGAAAGACAACCACATTCTTATTTGTTGTCTTCTCAATGAGTCACCTAACCAGGCTCTCATCACTTAAATTTTTTTCCCTCACTGGCACAACACACATCTAAATCGCCTTCATGGCTTTTTCTACTCAAGTTGCACCTTAAATGTTGGTGCTCCCCAGGCCTTAGTTTAGAACTGTACTGAGAGATCTCATCTACTCCCATGGTTTCAATTACCATCTACATGCTGAAGATGGCCTAATCTACGATTCCAGATCAGAAAATCCTTTGAGATATACACCTCATTGTTACCTGGATAACAATCTCACCAATTACCAATCTCAACATGTCAAAACTGAACACCTATTACTTTGCACCAGTTTTGCTCCTTCTCCTGTAATCCCTATCTCAGTGAATGGTATGACCAGCAGGCATCAAACCCTGTAGCATGGGGGCTGAACACATCCAAATCCAGTTAGTTGTAAGTTCCTTCAATTCTACTCCCTGGTGCAAATGGTTAATGTGCTCCCTTGATAATCAAAAGTTTAGAGGTTCAATTCCTGAAGCCAACTCTTCAGGCAAAGACTAGCCTGGACTATAAGACATAAAATTATACTTGTGAAGAGTGTGCTTCTTAGTTCAAGTAGATACATGAGACTAAGTGGGCAGCTCCTGTTGGGAGGCGAGACGAGGAGGCAGAAAGGGTCAGGAGCTGCTTGGATGGACATGGGAAATCCAGGGTGGAAACGAGGAGTGTGCAACTAGGGTCACATAACAATGTGTGTATAAATATTTATATGAAAACTAACTTGAGCTGTAAACTTTCACTTATAGTACAATAAAAAAAAAAGTTCAAGTCCACCAGATGAATCTTGGAAGAAAGGCCTGGCAATCTACCTCCCCAAAATCAACCATTGAAAACCCTATGGAGCACAGTCCTACTCTGACACACGAGGTGGCCATGCGTTGGAACTGACTCAAGGGCAACTGGTAACATCTCTTATATCCTTCTCATTATCTTCATTCCCATTATCTGTTCAAGTTCAGGCCTTGCTACAGGCAGATATCAATCTGTCTGCAAGTAACAGAATCCCACTCAAACCTAGCTTAAGAAAAATAAGGGTATCTATAATAAGGGCACAGAGTCTAAATGCTGGAAATACTGCTGAACCTGGCAAGCGGTTGAAACCAGAAACTGGAGTCTCCTGCTCAGCCTCTGGGTCCACATGGCATCTTGTTCCTGCTTCTCTCTGGCTGTAATGCATCCTTCTTCCTTCTTGCGCTTCAAGATCTTCCTCTGCTTTTGCTCATATGTGGTCACACTCTGCCACCACAAACTTAGAATACTTCTAAAGTTCAAGCATACACAGTAAAATTGACTGTAATTGTTCTAATTCCTAGTTCTGAAGAGAGAAAATCAAAGTAAATTGACCCTAGCCTGAGCAACTAAGGCCAGAGGCTGGATAACACTTTAGGGGAAGATGTATCTTACATTTTTCTGCCTTAAATCTCATCTCCTCAATTCCTACTTTATACCTCTGCCTGTTAGCTTTCTAAAACAGAATCAAATCATGTTCCTTCTTTACTTAAAATCATTTAGTGGCTCCCCATAGCTTTCAGTGGAGTTCAAAGTCTAAAGACTTTCATGGACTGACTTTTTTCCATCTCTGCACTGCCTCATGTTCAGCCACTTCCCCACAAGCTCTGCCTCCTGCTATATGGAACTTCCTGTAGTTCTAACCATGAATAAAGCTAATCCAAGCTTTAGTGCCTTCACACATGACATTCTTCCTGGCTGAAATACCCAGCTTATCCCTACAGGACCTCGAAACCCAGATCATCTCTCTGAACTTAAGGGCTAATTTAGATAATGCTCCTCTGACCTTCTATAGCACTTTGATCAGACATTTGTCATAACTGCTATGATGCTTTATTATTGCTGCAGATTTCTTTGTCTATTTTCCTCCAAAGCCCATGAGTTCCTTGGAGGACGGACTAAATTATATTGAAATGTGTACCGCTAGTCTCCTGCAGAATACTTGGTGCCTACATGTTTAAAGAATAAATTAAGAAACGGACATTTCTACAATTTTATAATAGTCTACCTGGTATTAAACTGAACTTGTGTTACTCTCAAACTCGCACATGATTTTACGGGCAAGGTTCTGCTTTATTGACACAGCAAGCAGACGGCCTGGGGCACATCCTGGGGTTTCATGCTGCTATTTCAACTCACTAACAGAATCTCCATTTGTTTTCCTTACCTTGCTACAAAACACATGAGTCACAGAAAGGGCAAGCAAGGAAATTATGTTTTCATATTACTAAAGATGGCCCAGGGAACACAAAACCTTAGTTGCTGATACTTTATAAACCATGGAGATGGATTTTTGTTAATTATCACAGGACCTTATATTTACATCTGATTCAGAAAGCATATCAAAAGGATTTGACAATCTCCTGATGTAAACCATAAGTCATGCCACATGAGGTATGCTCAGCTACAGATGTCCCATCTCCTAAGGAGGCATTATTAGCTCTTGTCATCCAAAGGTCATTGCAGTCTTTTCTCTTGGACTTAAATTGAAGACGAAAATAATAGATCTAATACTGAATTGGACACCACCACACCTATCACATCTATAAGTAAGAAGGCACTATTATGATTCTTTCTTATACTCTGGTAATAGAGACACACATGAAAGAAGAGTATTATAACAATCTTGTGTCTACAGAGGATGTCTCAAATCCCGAACTGGTGGGTGTAGGCCAAAGAGGATAGGTTAACTGTAGAATGCCTCTCCTTTCCCCAAATGCCCTGGAATTTCTCAATTGCAATATTACAGTGTGCAGATGGAGAGTTAACATGGACTTAGTTCCTCCCATGGGATCTGAACCATACATGCCATCTCGCTTCACCATCACAAGAACTTTAGGAGATATTATTATTCCTGATTTTCAGATCACTGAGGCTTTAACAGGTTTAGTAGCTTACCTGAGTTTACACAACTAAGCAAATGTGGTGGATTTGGATTCAAATTCAGATCTAACACCAAATGTTGTGTTGGTAATTGATGTACCATGTTTCTACCTAGAAAACAACTCCATATTATGCTATTTTTAAAAAATAACACAAAAGTCATTTATATTTATCCCCTTTGCTTCCCAGGTAGAATTAATCATTCGTTTTTCTGCATTCTCATAGCATATTAATTTGATTTTTATAAAGCCGCACTGTAACTATTTGTATGTCTATCTCCTCAGGTAGAACACACACTTCTCAAAGACAACAATTATAGTTTATAAATCCTTGAATTTCTGACAACAATACAGTAAATGTTGGTTGAAAGTATAAATAAATGAATACTTTATAGATACAGTTTAAGATTCCTGTGATACGACAAAAATTATTTATAAATTATTTGAAGAAAACAAAAGATTATACTATTTAAGAAAATGTATTCTATTTCTTACCATAAATGTCACATTTTTCTTGCTTATTTTCCATATGATTAATCAGTTTGATTTTTTTTCACTAAAAATGAACTTGCTATATCCATAAAAGGTACTAGGAAAGTTCACATCCATATTGTATAAACTTATTTTCTACACATTAGAAGATGCAGGGCTTTTAACAGATGCTATTGATGCCCTGCTCCTTATGCCCCAGCCCATCACTTGTAGTTGTCATGGAAATTTCCTGTAGAATCTGACAGTTCTCTACTACAACTTCCTGTGTCTCTACTTCTCTGAGAACTCTGGCATTATGAAAGATTACTCAAAGAAGCATGGAAGGATTGGCATTGAACATCCATAGAGGCAACCCTCACACTGAAGGACTAAGGATGGTGGACAAATGCCCCTGGAATAATTCTGAAGCACATTTTGCACTATTCCTCAGAGTGTACTCAGCAGAATTGCACCCCAGTTGCTTACTGTGATAAACTGCTTATCAGTGGACCTTTTGCTGTCTTTTCTCCCTTCCTTATCTCACCTCCCCCACACTCTCACTCATGCTTCTTCGTATCATCCCCAAATATATGATCTGCATCCAAGTCCTTGTCTTAAGATCTGCTTTTGGGGGAACCCAAAATAAGGCAGGTATGCAACATATACATAGGGAAATGGAAAGCGATTAGGAATATTCTGATGGTTCCTCTATAAAGCCAATTAGTTCAGAGCTTTATATGATGAGAATGTTTTGTTTTGCATGCTAGGATAGTGACCTAATCTGCCACCAAAAATGGTTTCAGACTCCAGAGGTAGAAAGTGTATCCTTTCCCTTTCACATCCATGCGCACAATGGAGTTGGGAGATCAGTGAGGTTCACAGGGCGTTGAGCCTGCCCTTTCAACACCACAGAAGCCAAGGAAAGTTCTGTTGTATCAAGTTATAAGTCTACAACAGAATCTTGGGATAAAGAGGCATTATCAACCTTAATCAAGATTACCCTCCTTCAAAAATACATTCGAGATATAAAAAGTTGCCAAAGCTTAAGAAGCTAAGCATTGAGGACGATAATCAGCACATGGTAAGCATTTAATAAATCTTCCCTAAATTATGTTGAACAAAATATGTATTTCTTTTTAGACTAAAACTGATCTCCTGCAGTCTGATCATTTTCAGCTAAGAAAAATTACTGTTTTAATCGCAATTGTTTTAGCTTCCACTTCTATTTCAAACTCCATTTTCCTTCATTCAAATTTATATTAAAAGTCCATCTATCTCACTTGATAGATAATTAAACAGACCAAGGACAATTAACTGACATGCCCGAAGCCCCATGAAGGAGACATCTTGAAGCTAATTCTCCCAATTCCTGGTTCAATATTCTTCCATCATATTATACTCATCTTTCATGGAGTGAACCACGCATCCTAACATTTTCCTATCTATTCAATGACGTTTATCCAATGAACACAAATGACTACAAACATACCTGTCTTGAAATATTACAATGAGATAAGCTTATTATCCTTACAATAGTTTTTTGAATTATGTTCAGAGCCCTACTAAGGAAGCAAGGAGTGAGGAAGGCTCACTTTAGTGAGCTGCCTGTTGAGGATCTCAGACAGAACAAAAACTGGTTCAGGTTTACAACCGGACAAGGTATAATCCCTTATTTTTTTCTTTCTAATTTCTGGCCACCTTTATTTTTCTCTGCATTTACCACCATCTGGCCATGCCAGCTTGTTGTGCCATATTTCCTGATTGCATGGTAATTTTTTTTTTATACTAGGAGAGCTTGTTGAGGATAAAATATGAGAATGGAATGGCTCCAGAAAACTGCACTTATAAAATTAAATTAATTAAATATGATTAATATAAATGACTCATTCAGCCATTAGGCTGGCTTGTCCAGGAATGCCAGATCATGGTATGCAGAAAAGGCCTTAACTGGGTACCAGAAGATTTAAGAATTTAATGAGTTTTATGATTCTTGAGATAGATGTAATTTTATTAGCACACAAATAAAGAGGCATTTCAGATTTTTATCCTTGGAGAGTATTAAATTTCACTAACTTTGATTAGTTACTTATCTTACTTCATCTCAAAACAAGCTTTAAACAGCCAGTTGTGGACATGCCAGTTTTTCTAAGACTAAAGGGTAGCCCAAGTGGTCTTAAGTCAGAAAATCAGGGCTCCAGTCTTACTAGTTGTGTGACCATGGACAAGTCATTTAAACTCTTTAAGCCTTAGCTTCTTTAGCCAGACGGTTGACAAAACAACAGCCCTGCCTACTTGACAGAATTTTTATGAAGATCAAGAGAGATAACGTCTATGAAAATGTTTTATAGCATTATATACAAAAAGCAGTAAAAATATTTGTAATTATCATGGCAATAATAACATCATCAGAGGGGCTCAAAAGTGTTTTAGCCTGCTACTTTTTTTTCCTTGTCTGTTAATATTTATTAAGTGATTTAGTACGTGCCTATAGTAGTACCTGCATTTAATGCTCAACAAATGCTAGCTATTAACATTATTATTGCTGTTGTTGTTAGGTGTCAACAAGTCAATTTTGACTCATAGTGACTCCACGCGACAGAGTAGGACTGCCCCATAGGGTTTTCTAGGCTGGGATCTTTATGGGAGCAGATTGTCAGTTTTTTCTCTCGTAGAGCCACTAGGTACGTTCAAACCGCCAACCTTTCAGTTGGCAGCTGAGCACTTAACTGTTGTGCCACCAGGGCTCCTTGGTGGTGCTACAGAGGGAATATTTTCCAAAAGCCTTAACTATCTGTTGTAAACACAATGGAAGAAATGATCTCCTGGAGATTAAGGTAAAGCAAAAATGATCAGCCGGATGAGGATTCAATACGATTTCCAACTTCCCCTATTCCCTCTACTTTGACTCAGCAGAAAAGGGAAAAGAAGAGGGACTGAAACTGGGAACATTACTCCGGAAAGAAGAGTGGCTTAAAAGTAGCAAACTCATACATAGTATTCAAAAGAAGACATTTTATTCTCCCACAATCCTCTTTACCTGAAGCTGACTCAAAAGCCTAAAATTCTAGATTTCCTCCACCTCTTTATTATTGATTTACTGTGTAAACTGAAAATGAGCCACTTAACCACTTGGTCTTCCCAGGTAAAAATCTGCTGCCTTTCATCTGTCCAAGATGGACTGATGATCTGTTTATCAAAAAATATTATACTATAGCTTATTATAAGTTCCTCAAAGAGAAGCTGGATGCTATGAAACCCACATAAAACCTGGTGTTTTAACTCTATTTACCTATCTACCTACCTACAAGACACGAACACATAAGCAGGCGGGCATGTGTGCACATGAGTCAGAATCAACTCATCAGCAACTAACAACAACAATAATAATATGGGAAAGGTTCATTTATTAATAGTTAGAAGATAAAATTTCTTAGATGAAAATAATTATTTGATATTACAAATATTTTATTAGTCTTTGAGATGTAGTACAATAGTTCTGACACTTTTGTTATCAGGAAAGCTAGTACACTGTTTGCTCTATTCTTTCTCTCATGTGAATACAGAAGAATGATCTATTTAGTTGTAGTCTCAAAATTATTAAGTCATATTAGCAAAATTGCCTCTTCTTAAAATTCAATGCGGTGCCTGAGTATGTGGTATTTTCAAGAACTCAGAAGTCCTCTGTTAATAGGGTAGAGGATGATAAAGTATCAGGTTAGAATACAAAGAAACTTGAGTTACTTACAAAAAAAAGACATTTAGACCAAAAATATATGCTAGAGAAAGATAAAATGAAATATTCCAAAGAGAAAATCTATTTCCTTGACTGAAATATGATATTAAATAGGTCAAGGGAGCAGAAATAAAGGATCCTATGACGGAGGTGAAAGAAAACTAAACATGGTAAAATTGTTACACTTTCGATATTTTTCCATATGATCTTTCTATGAATTTTGCTTCGTGAAGAATAGAATTCAAAATATCTCATATTTCAAGTTCACCCAGGCATTAGGGTGAAAGATGGAATTTTTAAAAACATATTTCCACTTCTATACATTATTAGGTTTGAGTTGTGAACATAGAAAAGCAATGCCTATTCTATTTCCCACTTTCAAGGGAAGAAGCTGAAAGAAAAAGCCAGACTGAAATTTTATAGTGGTTATACATAAAGAAATATCCATAAATACAGAACTCTGAGTTAAAAGAAGAATATTTTTTAAAACAAGAAGACATTTAATATTTGCTACTAAAATATCAAAAAAAATACTAGCTTCTAATTCGGGATTATTTTAAATTAGAAAAAAATGATAGAATTTACAGAATTATAAGAATGGAAAAAGAGACACACACACAAACACACATACCTATTTATATGAATACAGAATAAAAACCAAAAAACCAAACCCGTTGCTGTCAAGTCAATTCCGACTCATAGTGACACTATGGGACAGAGTAGAACCGCCCCACACGGTTTCCAAACAGCAGCTGGTGGATTCGAACTGTCGACCTTTTGGTAGCAGCCAAGCTCTTAACCACTGCACCAGGTAGAAGAAAATACTTAAGAGTCCTAGACAAATTATCATTTTCCATCTAGATAATGAAGAGTACAGCACTCTATCATAATGAAATCTAATGGGCTTAAAATATGAACATCTGAAATTATGTACTATGAACAATCATTAGTTACATACTACAGGTATCATATTATTTAAGTGTTTAATCTTACAACATCTAGGCATTAATACATCATATTAATTTCCTCAAGGAGTTGAATAGCTGTTTTGTATCTCATACACACAGTCTAAGTTTAAACATCATTTACCTTATTTTATTCTTCATGTGTCCCTAGATTAATACTCAACTGCAAGCAAAGGATCTATGACAATACCGCCTGTATCATGTACAGTTTGTGATAAGCAACTATCATAAATCTGAGGGAATATCATACGCTCATATTACTTAGTTTCACTAAGCAAAGAATGAGGATTAGAAGAAATGACTCCTTTTTAAAATTGGAAAACCTCAATCAACACATTTTACACTAATATCACAAATGGATTACGACAGTAATTTCAGTGAGGAATACAATGGCCTCAGCCAATACCAATCAGAGTTGGCTCTGTTTGTAGTCCCTGTTATAAAGGAACGAAAAAAAAAGTATTCTTCATCCTCTATGCTTAATGTTTAGAAAGCCTTTTAAACGCGTCAGAATTAAATGCTTAAAAAACGGTAGAAGAAACAAAAATACACTTTCAGAAACAGCACATATTTTACATTAGGTAGATAAAGTAAAAAATTTCCACAGGGTTACTACTGCATTGCATTATTTGAAAGGTTGGTGCTAAGTTTTCTTGCAATACCATAGTATCACCACACTGAGGAAGGTCAGTACATCTTAGAATAGAATCATGAGGTGCCACACCCAGAAAACAACCAAACAGAAATGCTGAGTACTGTACCAACACACAGACCTTAACAGAGCTGATAACGGTTAGGAAAAAAATGAGCTTATGTACTACAGGAATGGAGAAGAGAACAAAATATTAAAAATGTGTTCTTGAAAGTTACAGTCTAACAGGGATAATGATTAAAGACAAAGAACCAAAACCAAACCAAACCTGTTGCCGTTGAGTTGACTCTGACTCTGACTCACAGCGACCCTATAGGACAGAGTAGAACTGCCCCCCAGAGTTTCCAAGGAGCACCTGGTGTATTCAAACTGCCGACCCTTTGGTTAGCAGCCATAGCACTTAACCACTACGCCACCAGGGTTTCCAATTGACAAAGGGTGTGGATATATTTAAAATACAATTTTCTTAACAAAGCTTGATTTGCCAAAATTAAAGGGACATACCAAGTTAGAATTAAATTATAAAATATGCATTTAACTTACAGAAATATAGAGAAATTAATGAAAAAGAAACGAAGATCCCCAAAGTAGCCTCTGGTGGTATGGTGATTAAGCTTTTGGCTGCTAACCAAAAGGTCAGCAGTTTGAATCCGCCAGGATCTCCTTGGAAACCCTATGGGGCAGTTCTACTCTGTCCTATAGGGTTGCTATCAACAGCAATGGGTATATTTAAAAAAAAAATCAGTTTATGATAAAGGTGGGATATTATATCTGTGGGAAAATACTGAAATATTCAATAAATGGTACTAAAAATGGGCTAGGAAAAAATCAGTTAAGATTCCTCATGATGATCATTAAAAGTACTTAGATAGATTAAATAAAAATTAAGTTATAAACATATAAGAAAAATACAAATAAATACTTGCACGCTTTCGAGATAGGACTTCCTAAGAATTACACCAAAGGAAGAAACCATAAAGGAAAAGAATTCATGTAACAATGAAAACTCTTAGGAGCAAAAATACACCATAAAAAAGTTATAAGCCCAACAAAAACTGAGGAAAAAGAAAAAATACATAACCAAATCACATAAATGGGGTGATGCAGCTGGAATTGAGAAATGTCCTATCTGGGAGGTGGAACAGAAAGTTATTAGGATTTATCCATATTCTCTTTCTTTCCCCATATCTCTTTTCTCTGTCTATTTTGCTTTATTCTTTGAGTCTTTCCCAGTCCTACCATGCCTTTCTGGGTTTTGTTTTTGCTTGCTCAGTTTTTGATGGTTGTTCTAAAAATCTCAGAGTACCATAACTGTCCCCAATTAGGTTGTTGGATCATCACTTAAACTGCATTGTGGCAGTGGGATGAAGTTCCACGACTGGCTCAGCCTGGATAACATGCCTAACCCTGAGGGAAAAGGTGTGAAATTAGAGCCTGGCAATCTGTCACCAAAACCACACGAACAGGACTCTGGAGCCTGACCATTTGGATTCCTCCATTTACATGTTGTGTGACGTTGGGCAAGTTTTAAAATCATTCTGTGGCTCACTGTTCTTCTGTAAAATGGGAATAACATAACAGTATTTATCTCAAAAAGGGGACATTGGTGGTTCATTGGTAGAATTCTTGCCTTCCATGAGGGAAATCGGGTTCAATTCCCAGGCAATGCACTCATGTGCAGCCACTACCCATCTGTCAGTGGAGGCTTGCATGTTGCTATGATGCCGAATAGTTTTCAACAGAGCTTCCAGACTAAGATGGACTAGGAAGAAAGGCCTGGTGATCTACTTCTGAAGAATCAGACAATGAAAACCCTATAGATCACAACAGTTCAATTCTGTTGTGCATGGAATCACCATGAGTTGGGGCCTACTCGAGGGCCGCTGACAACAACACTCTGTTGTTATCTCTCAGGAATGTTATTAGTTTGTGTCCAATAAGGCAAGATGAAATACACAGAAATTTGAATAAGGAAAGTTTAATATACATAATTATAATCTGTAACAGGGTTTGGAGTTGTAAGGCATTGGCTAGTAAGAAATAAAGAGAATTTCTAAAGAATATAAGTACAGCAGATGTAAGGAGCAGTATCTACCCCTAGGGCTTCCAGGGGTAGACTGAACACCCAAAAGGGGAGGACCCTCAGAGCTGAGATTCAGATCTTGTTGAAGAGGGCTTGCTCATGGCTCACTTAATGGCAGAGAAGTCACTGATACTGCATTGATGGAAGTTGCTGGAAATCTGTCCTCTAGTTGCTGGAAATGTTCCCGCTAGGGTATTTACAAAGCACTCTGCTGGAAAACTACCTCAGAGAATACCAGGGGAAGCTGCTGGCCACTGTGTACTGCTGGCCTCTGCACATGACAGGAGCCTTGTGCTGGTGAAGCTGTGCACACTGTATAAATCTGGTATTGGAGAAACTGCCCATGTTGCAGGATTTGGGCACTGGGGAAACCACACACATTGCAGGAGTCTGTGCAGTAATTGGTACCAGGAAGTAAGACCCTTTTCCTCTTGCGGTGTCTCTCTAGCGCCTTCTATATATTTACAAAAACTCATTGCTGTCAAGTCAGTTCTGACTCATAGCGACCCTATAGGACAGAGTAGAACTACTCCATAGAGTTTCCAAGGAGCAGCTGGTAGATTCAAACTGCCGACCTTTTGGTTAGCAGCCATATCTTTTAACCACTATGTCACCAGGGTTTCCTGTGTGTGTGTGTGCGTGTGCGTGTGCGTGTGCGTGTGTGTGTGTGTGAAGGCAAGGAGGGGTAAATTTAGTTACACGGCAATAAAGTGATACTTAGATTCCTTCTATTGCTAACAATTTTTAATTATTAGCTAATTTCATGTTCTTTGTTAAAAACAGAAACTAAGCTCTTCCTTATTTCCATAAATATCATTGTTAGCAAAGTACAAATACATCAAAATATGTGCATAATAGTCACAATATTAAGTACATTGTTCAGAAACAGTGGTTGCTCAAAAAATACCTATTGCTTTGACATGGTTATAGCAATGTGTAGCTTCTACTTAAGGAAGACTATGATCCCTGTTAATATCCTGGGGATATTTTATCTTGATGCTACAAATAATAAGGTCTAACACTTTTGGGCTGTGAGGCTTATAGGTATTTTTTCCTCCAAACTGGGTAGAGAGCATATGTCACCTGGCACAGTCTTCCCAAGAGTGGAAAACAGAATGGACAAATATAGAATAAGGTCTTGACTCATATGAACTTTTAAAGGGTTCTGGGGAATTAAACTAGAGCATTAAAGATTGTTAGGATGAAGAGGTATTTATTTGTACTGTATAATTTTTTACCACTTCTCCTTCTATTTATAATTATCACTTACTTACTTAGGGTCATTAGATCCTAATCATTATTTTAAAACATCATTTTAACCAATTTACTCTTCCCAAATTAAAACTAATTTGTCGTATCCCAGAAAATTTTTGAAGGAAAATATAAATGGCTTACCAGGTAAAATTTAATTTTACATAATTTATATTTTTGTAAAGAATAATTTTAACCAACGGGGGTAAAAAAAGAAAACTTCCAAGACTTAACCAGTTTTTCATCCAACAGCCAGTTTCTCGGAAAAACTTATGAATTTTCTCTAACCTGCATTTTATTACCTAGAATCTTAGAGTTTATTGTGTAGAGACCTCTAAACATCCTGTATAGCCCTTATCACAACTTGAAATTATATATTTAACTGTGAGTTGATTTAAGGTGTTTCTTCCACCAGCCTGTATATTCTATGAGGCCAGGGACCATGTCAACATTATTTACTTCTGTATATCTAGTACACAGTAGGCCCTTGTGAATGAATAAAACAAGGTAGAACCCCTACCATTCACCTCACTTCACCCTCTAACAGGATAGTCCAGATCTACAGCAGACAAACACCACTTTGGGATTTACTCTGAAAACTAGAAGAGAAGGGACCTTTCTGTGTTCCCCAATCATCTCACTCGATCTCCTCCCCTCCACTGTGCTCTCATTGTCATAAACATACTTCTGTTAATGCCCTTATCACATTGCGTTGTAACTAAATGCCCCCAAAGGAAATGAACTAGATACCTGTGTGCCCATAATCTGACAATGCCAGGCAATTCCCTTTTGTTTTAATTGCCAACTAGCATTAAGAATTGGTTTATGAAAATGATACATTAGCTCAGAATGCAAGAGCGTATTGGATGACACTAAGCAGAAACTGAATGAAGTTAATAACTCAATAATTACTACAAAATAAATCACCTCTTTCTAGTTACAAATTGATAGAAAAAAAATCATATGAGTTAGTATATCTCAAAAGAATCCTAAACAATTAATACTAACAAATCATCAACAGTCCTATTATTTTTTTCATGTAAAATAACCCCTTCATAATTTTTTCAGTAAAAAGCCAGAAAGAAATACATACATGATGGTGTTAATGCCTGATAGCTGTTGGAACATTTGGAGGCCACAACCCACAATTAAAGCTCGGCGAGTGGGGGGATAAGTCAGCATTCTGCAGATAACAGGTCCAGCTTTTAAAAAGGAAAAAAAGAAAAGGACATATTTATTATTTTGAGCTCACACAGTAATTATTCCCATTAGGATAAATTTCCCCAAAGCTCTGTGAAATCGACATGACTGATCATTTTAAAATAGACCAAATATACATTCACAGAAGTCTGGACACAAGGTATTTTTTTAAACAGACTTAAACTGTAAGTTTAAACTGTAAAGCTAACAAGAAAGAATTCAAGGTAGGGTAATTTGTGGGTACTATGAAGACTTACATAACTGTAACTGTCGGAAATCATTCTTTCTTAAATCCCTGTGAGCTATATTTATTAAGCACTCTCTTTGTTCTTTTACTTCCCTGGCAATTAATTATTATTTAAAACACATTCCATGTGAGACTACTTACAAAGTTACTGGCAAACTTGCTTTATTAAACCAAAAGAATAGCATTCATTAAAAACAATTAAAGAAGAAACAAAGTTCATTCAAAACTATTTGACTAAACGTAAAGAATTTTAGTAGTTTATCAAGCCTGGTAATGGTTACAATGAATAAAATAGATAAATGATCTAGATTAACAATATATAATTTACTGCTTTTAATTTTTCAATAATATTAATAAAAGTCACCAAAAAGTTAAAAAGGAAAAAAAGTATATATTATAAGAAAGTGTATATAGGGTTATTTCTAAACTTTGGATAGTTCCCTGAGAGGTATTAAATGTTCTTTCAAAACATAAAAGGGCCTTTCAAATGGGACAGACTCCTTGGTCTTTATGTCCGAACCCTACATTAATTCTGGAAAGCTGTAAATCTGGACCACTGAAGCATTAAGTAAGATGACTAGCCTTACTAATACCTGTTACCTGAGCATAATTACTAAAAATGCCCCTTCTACTCTCAGAAATGCTCCAATTTGGACGATACAGCTTTAAAGAGGCATACTATATGGTATCCTTATTGGCCGGAGCCGATTCCCAGAACCTATGGTATTTCTACTGTTAGAAGAGATAGTTCTGAGACCAGAAGAGCTAGATGGTACTCGGCTACCACAATGACTGCCCTGACAGAGAACACAACAGAGAATCCCTGATGGAGCAGGAGAAAAGTGGGGTGCAGAACTCAAATTCTAGTAAAAAGACCAGACTTAACGGTTTGATTGAGACTGCAAAGACCCCAGAAGACATGGCCCCCGGACTCTCTGTTAGCCGAAAACTAAAACCATTCCCGAGGCCAACTCTTCAGACAAAGATTAGACTGGTCTATGGGACATAAAATGATACTCGTGAAGAGAGTGCTTCTTAGCTCAAGTAGACACGTGAGACTAAATGGGCAGCTCCTGTCCAAAGGCAGGATGAGATGGCAGAAAGGGAAATCTGGGATGGAAACGAAGAGTGTGCTGTCACAGTACAGGGAGAGCAACTAGGGTCACAAAACAATGTATGTATAAACTTTTGTATGAGAGACTAACTTGAATTGTAAACTTTCACTTGAAGCACCACAATAAAAAAATTAAAAAAAAAAAAAAGAGAGAGATTGGCTCTGGGACTACCAAGATGCTGATTACTTAATTAGAAGCATTTTTCCTGGAGGTCACATTTTGTTAGTAAATCCAAAACAAAGTCAAGAAAATAAAATCCAGGGAAGTTTCAACACTTTGGGAATCTTTTGGAAATCTAATATTCCAGTTCAAGAAAATAGAACAGAATATGCTGTTGTTTCAACAGATGAATGGATAAACAAACTATGGTACGCATACACAATGGAATACTATGCAACAATAAAGAACAGTGATGAATCTGCGAAGCATCTCATAACTTGGATGAATCTGGAGGGCATTATGCTGAGTGAAATAAGTCAATCACAGAAGGACAACTATTGTATAAGACCACAACTATAAAAATTCATGAAAAGGTTTACACACAAAAAGAAACAATCTCCGATGGTTATGAGAGAGGGGAGGGGTGGGGATGGAAAAACACTATATAGACAATAGATAAGTGGTAACTTAGGAGTAAGACAGTACACAATACTGGGGAAGCCAGCACAACTTATACAAGGAAAGGTTATGGAAGCTCCATAGACACATTCAAACTCCCTGAGGGATCGAATTGCTGGACTGAGGGCTGTGGGGACCATGGTCTCAGGAAACATCTAGCTTATAAAGAAAATGTTCTATATTCTACTTTGGTAAGTAGCATCTGGGGTCTTAAAGGCTTGTGAGTGGCCATCTAAGATACTCCACTGACCTCACCTCTTCGGGAGCAAGGGAGAATGAAGAAAACTAAAGATACATCAAGATTTGATTTACTACAAACAATCTGTTTGTATCTAAATGGCAAAAGAGAACACAGATGAACTCAGACAAGAGTGGATGGTCATTCAAAGCTAAAACCCAGTGACAACCCATTTAGAAAGCAGGCTGAGAGTAATATAAATGCCAAATTGCCTTAGATTCAAGCAAGCAATATTAAAACCTAATCTATTAGAAAGATTGAGTGAAACTGGTAGATTTTGGAGCTTCACCGTGACAACATTAAAATATATCTGTGTCAGTTGCCTGAAAGATGGGCTGTCTTATCTGTAAATATATCAAAACCAAACCCAATGCCGTCAAGTCGATTCTGACTCATAGTGACTCTACAGGACAGAGCAGAACTACCCCACAGGGTTTCCAAGGACTGGCTGGTGGATTCCAACTGCTGACCTTTTGGCTAGCAGCCAAGCTCTTAACCATTGCATCACCAGGGCTCCTCTGTAAATATACGTATGAAAAAAAGAGGCACAATTGAACATACACAGCATCATATAGACATCTACATTTTTTCATAAATCAGAACTTTATAAAAATAAAAGATTATCATCTACCGTGTGAAATTTTAAAGTTCATTCAATTTAAGTAGCATGGATCATTTAAAAAGGGAAACAACAACAAAACAAAACAATCAAACCCCTCTTCTCAGCTTTTAGTAACCGCGACAGATGAGAAACTGGCCTTTCTTTCTGCAAGAAATCTATTATCATTCCTTGGACAGATGCTTCTCCTTCTACTATTAAACTGTTTCATGATTTGATAGATGGATTGGGTAATATTGCTTTTGGATGGCAGATAAATAAAGAGAAAATTATAACAAATTAGGATGAAAGTTTGACTTGCCTAAATACCAAGCGATAAACTAGTACCTAAACATCACATATTTATTTCCTAGTTTTTTAAAAATCTTGATTTTGTTCTTACTCTTGGTTTGAAATTCCTGCTAAAAATATACAATGCTGGTTTCTTAATTAGACTTGGA
Source organism: Trichechus manatus latirostris (assembly GCF_000243295.1). Taxonomy (NCBI): domain Eukaryota; kingdom Metazoa; phylum Chordata; class Mammalia; order Sirenia; family Trichechidae; genus Trichechus; species Trichechus manatus. The sequence continues at coordinate 1,615,983 of NW_004444221.1, forward strand.
TTTTTTTTTTTTTTTTAAAGATAAATTTTGGTCACAGAAGCTGCACATCTGATTATGCGTAAATAAAATTAAAGAATTTCCTTTCATTAAATCATAAACCAAGCTTTAATAGGCAATAAAACTGACTTAACAAATGAAAATCATCATTAATCTTTATATCACAGAAGATACGAGGCAGAAGAAAAAATTCAAATATATTAATTGGCTGAATGTTCCTAAGTGAAAATTTAAAATGTCATACTGTACTTTTTACATTTCTTTTGCAATTAAAAATATTTTATCTATGCAATGTTTTATACTTAATTTTCTTTTAAACGGTTGTGTCTTTCAAACACAAAAATTTCCACACAATAAAAACTAAAACATGTACAGAACCCAAAGTAGATTGGAAATAAAGAACTCAAAACATAACACATAAGAAAGACAATAGATGCAATAATACAAAATGGATTCATCTTTTCCCTCATTCTTAATGCCTTATATTCAAATTGCTAAATAACCTTCAAATTGATGGTCTAGGTGTGGCAGGGCCTGTGGTAGCAGGGATGCAAAAGGAAGTCCCACGATAGTCCAGTAGATACAAGAGACCAAAGGGGCAGCGTCTTTCCGGAGGTGAGATGGGAAGGCAGAGAGGGTTAGGAACTGGTTGAATGGTCATGGGGAATCAGGGGCAGAAATGGGGTGAACAGTTAGGGTCATATAACAATGTATGTAAAAAATTCTGTATGAGAGACTAATTTGAAATGTAAACTTCATTTAACTACAACAACAATAATAAAAAAAAAAAAGGAAGTCCCACGAGTGTAATCATTCCTGTGGACACGCTGTCTGTGCGCTTACAGAAGGCTGCCCATGTACAACTAAAAATGCACTAGAATACATTTTGTGTAAAATCCTGACTTCTGCTTCCAGTCAAGATGGAGTAACAGTTACCAGATTTACCTTCCAAAATGAAACAACTAAAAAACGTACAAAGATATACAACACAATAGTTCTCAAGATATTAGATAACAGGCAATGAAAGATAGTGAATTAGAGAAACATATGAGGTGAACTCTGTAACACTCAGCTTAATGCTTCAAAAAGGCTTCCAGGCTATGTTACAGGGAGTGGAAACCAGGCTGACCCTGGTGTTTTCCTTCAGTTGAAAAGACACAGATCAGAATCCAGAGACACCAAAATGGCTAGAGTTCACAGAGCAGAGAACTGGAGAGCGAAGCAGAGAGAAAACTCTGGTGAGCCGCAGCGTTCTCTAAGTATTCAACTGAGTACAGATCAGTGCACGTGTGTGAGGTAACTACCAAGGCAGGGAAGAAGCCTCAGGAGAGGATTAGAGAAAACAATCCCAAGGGTTCACACAGGGTTGGGAATCAACTGGAGTGAAAAACCTGAAGCAGCAGACTATCAAGCAAGGGTATAAATTTAGTTCTAGATTAAACACTGTTAGGGTATCATCTAAAAAAGCTTAAAACTGAAACCAAATAACTGAATAACATCCCAGAACAAACCTTAACAATTAGATAAAATATCTGTCATTCAATAAAAGATTTACCAGGCACGCAAACAGGCCGCAAAATGTAACCTATAATAACAAAGGGATACAAGCATCAAGAGGACATAACAATCCTAAATGTTCGTTAACCTAATGAAAGCTTCAAAACACAAGGATCAAAAACTGAAACAACTGCAAGTAGAAACAGACAAATCCACAATTATACCAATATCAGAAATGAGAGAGTTGAAATCAATAATAGATGATACAGCTATTAAAAGAAAAGTATTAGGAACAAATTTATGGCAATACATTTACCAACTTAGATGTGACAAATTCCCTAAAAGACACAATCTTCTCAAAGCTCACTCAAGAAATAGTTTTAATAGTCAGCCCTATAACTGTTTTTTTAAAAACATATTTGTAGTTAAAAACTGAATTCAAGCCAACTCAACGGTACCTAATGGACAACAGTTAAAAACTTTCTTACAAAGAAAACTGTAAATCCAAATGGCTTGATTGGTGAATTTTTCCAGTTATATTTGAGGAAGAAATGCTACTTATTCTACACAAACTATTACAGAAAACTGAAAAAAAAAAAAAAAAGAGTAAATACTTCCCAACACACCCTATGAGGACATTACTCTGACAACAAAGCAAGTCAAAGGCATTACAAGAAATAAATTCCAGTTACAAAAAAATAAAAACTCAATATTCTTCATGAACCAAAAAACAAGCCCACTGTCATCAAGTTGATTCCAACTCAGAGCAACCCTATAGGACAGAGTAGAACTGCCTCCAAGGCTACAAATCTTTATGGAAGCAGACTGTCACATCTTTCTCCCATGGAACGGCAGGTGATCCAAACCACCAATCTTTTGGTTACCAGTGAGCGCTTTAGCCACTGTGCCACCAGGGCTCCTTTATTCTTCATGAAGATAGAAGCAAAAATTCTTAACAAAAATGATAGCAAATTAAATTAAACAGCACACAAAGAGCATAATATGTCATGACCAAGAGGTTTATCCTAGGAATGCAAGGTTGGTTTAACATTCAAAAACTAGTGAATTTGGAAGGTGGGGCCAAGATGGCAGAGTAGTTGGACATTTCTGGTGGACCCTCTTACAATAAAGACCCGAAAAAACAAGTGAATTGATTATATACGACAATCTGGAAGCCCTGAACATCAAAGGCAGAGTTGAGGAACTGGACTGAGTGCCAGCGGGAGGGAGAGAGGGTTCAGAAGCAGCAAGGAGTTGCCAGACCCGACCCAGTAAGAGCCTGAACCCTTCAGCCCTGATCAGCTCATTGCTGAGCAGTGAGGCAGGCAAGCAGCGGTGCTCGGAGGTGCGTCTTCCGCACTGGGACAGACCTAGCACCAGAGAGTCTACACGGCCAACCAGAGCCAGTGAGAAGCAGCCCTGGATCGGTGAAAAATAAGTACTTGCGTATGGCCTACCTTGCGGATCAAAAAACACCGCTCTTAGGGAAAAACCTCTCTCCCATTTACCTCCCCGCTCCCTGCTCTGCACTGGGTCCTGGATCAGCTTCAGCAATGGCCGAGTCCCCTGGGCCAGAAGTAGTATCCGTCACATTCTCCCAGCCTTGGAGAGTGAACAAATTAACAAATGGGAAAAAATAAAAAATGAAAAAAAAAATAAACTGCAGGCTCCCCTAAGCCAGGAACCCAGGGTAGGCACAGCACCTTTGCCTAGGCACAGGCATACGGGATCCACAGACATTGAATGCCTTTCCCCTGCATGGACTTCTGTGGGCCCATCTCAACAGTATAGGCCATCATTACAGCAGTACAACAGGGTATATACCGGAACTCTAACTTCAACTGTTTCAGCTGTGAAGTGGCAGGTTCTTGACAACTGACACTGCTCTGCCCATTAAGCAGGGTCTTCACCTACCCACATCAGGGGCCTGAAGACTGGTGGCTCCAACCATGCCACCTAGCAACCTTGGATAGGGGCCCATGAATAAGAGGTGCTCCCCAGTCCTTACAGCCAACAGCATTAGGTGCTCATAGTCCAGCTGCAAAACCCACCCACCTACACGCTCTAGGGAACAGGGACATGCCTTCCTCCTGGACACTCGGGGGCTGGGCCGTCAAACCTCTGCTTGCTCAGAGTGTGTCCCCCTGCTGCAGCCAGATGCCTGTGCCCACACCAATCACCCATGCCTGTCAAGGACCGTAAGTGAGAGTCTACACCACACACTTGGTGGCTATCTACCTGGGCACCTGAGCTAAACCATACAGAAGAAGTGGGGGAACTCCTGAGCTCATATACCTAGTTACAGATATAACTACATGGTGACAGGACATTAGATCTTCAAAAGTGCCAATAATCAAACTAGCACATATGAGTAGCCTATATGGGACTATCAGAACAAAACAAGAAGCTAGGACACAGTAAGCAAACAAAATAAATAATTATAACAATTTATTGATGGCTCGGAGACAACACCCAATATGAAATCACATGAAGAGGCGATGCAGGATGACTTCACCAAGCTCCCAAAATAAAGAAGCTAGAAATTTTCTAGAGGAAGAAAATTTCTTGGAATTCCCGGAGGCAGAATACAAAAGATTAATATACACAACTCTTCAAGAAATTAGGAAGGAAATTAAGCAAAACGCGGAACACGCAATAGAGGAAATTTTAAAGATTAGAGAAGAGCATAATGACAAATTTAACAGGCTGTAAGAATCCATAGAGAGACAACAAACAGAAATCCAGAAGATTAACAATAAAATGTCAGAATTAGACAACTCAATAGAAAGTCATAGGAGCAGAATTGAGGCAATGGAAGTTAGAATTAGTGAGATTGAAGATAAAACACTTGACACCAACTTATTTGAGGAAAAATCAGAAAAATTATTAAAAAAAATGAAGAAACCCTAGAATTATGTGGGACTTCATCAAGAGGAATAACTTACAAGTGATTGGAGTACCAGAACGGGGGGAGGGGTAACAGAAAATACAGAAAGAATTGTTGAAGATTTGTTGGCAGAAAACTTCCCTGATATCGTGAAAGATGAGAAGATATCTATCCATGACGCTCATCAAACGCCACATAAGGTAGATCCCAAAAGACAGTCACCAAGACATATTATACTCAAACTTGCCAAAACCAAAGATAAAGAGATAATTTTAAGAGTGCCTAGGGATAAACAAAAAGTCATCTACAAAGGAGAATCAATAAGAATAAGCTCAGACTACTCAGCAGAAACCATGCAGGCAAGAAGGCAATGGGATGACATACATAAACCCCTGAAGGAAAAAACCTGTCAGCCAAGAATTATATATCCAGCAAAACTGTCTCTCAAATATGATGGCAAAATTAGGGCATTCCCAGACAAACAGAAGTTTAGGAAATTTGCAAAATCAAAAGATATACTAAAGGCAGTCTTCTGGTTAGAAACTCAGTAACATCAGATAACAATCCAAGACCAGAACACAGGACAGAGCAACCAGATATCAACCCAGATAAGGAAGTCACAAAAGTAAATCAAAGCTAAAACACTAAAAATAGGGAAACAGATGTTAATATGTAAAATATGACAATATTAAAACAAAAAAGAGGGACTTAAAAAATGTAGACAGATTTTTCATGTGGAGAGGAAGTCAAGGCAATATAGAAAAATAAACGACTGGTATAAACATAGAAAAATAGGGGTAAATATTAAGGTAAAACCAAAGGAAACTACCAATCTGACAAGTCAAAATAAAAAACTAGAAAAATATAAAGACTTAGCAAATACAAAATCAACAATGAAAAAGATGAAAAGAAAATACATAACGAAAAATGACTCAGCACAGAAAATTAAGTGGAACAATGAAACTGTCAACAAAACACAAAAAAAGACATCAAAATGACAACACTAAACACACACTTATCAATAATTATGCTGAATGTAAATAGACTAAATGCACCAATAAAGAGACAGAGAGTGGCACATTGGATAAAAAAACACGATCCGTCTACATGCCGCCTAGAAGAGACACACCTTAGACTTAAAGACACTAATAAACTAAAACTCAAAGGATGGAAAAAAATATATCAACCAACCAACACTCAAAAAAGAGCAGGAGTAAGCAATATTAACCTCTGAAAAAACAGACTTTAAAGTAAAATCCACCACAAAGGATGAGGAAAGACACTATATAAAGATTAAAGGGTCAATACACCAGGAGGACATAACTATAATAAATATTTACACACCCAACAACTGGGCTCCAAAATACATAAAACAAACTCTAACAGCACTGAAAAGAGAGATAGACAGCTCCACAATAGTAGTAGGAGACTTTACCACCCCACTTTTTGCGAAGGATAGAACATCCAGAGAGAAGTTCAACAAAGACAGAGAAGATCTAAACGCTACAAACAACCAACTTGATCTCATAAAATTATATTGAACACTCCACCCAACAGCAGCCAAGTATACATTCTTCTCCAACGCACATGGAACATTCTCCAGAATAGACCACATATTAGGCCATAAAGCAAGCCTTAACAAAATCCAAAGCATCGAAATATTACAAAGCATCTTCTCTGACCATAAAACCATAAAAGTTAAAATCACAACAGAAAAAGCAAGGAAAAAAAATCAAACACATGGAAACTGAACACCTTGCTCAAAAACTACTGGTTTATAGAAGAAATTAAGGATGGAATAAAGAAATTCAAAGACTCAAACGAGAATGAAAGCATATCCTACCAAGCCTTTGGGACAGAAAAAGCAGTGCTCAGAGGTCAGTTTATAACAATAAATGCACACATCCAAAAAGAAGAAAGGGCCATAATCAAAACACTAACCCTACAACTGGGACAGGTAGAAAGGGTGAAGCAAAAGAAACCCTCAGGTGCCAGAAGAAAGGAAATATGAAGAATTAGAGCAGAATTAAATGAAATAGAGAACAGAAAACAACTGAAACAGTTAACAAGACCAAAAGCTGCTTCTTTGAGAAGATCAACAAACTTGATAAACCACTGGACAAACTGACAAAAGAAAAACAGGACAGGAAGCATATAACCT
>NW_004444221.1:1624154-1642178 GCF_000243295.1 Trichechus manatus latirostris
GCTAGGAGCCCTAATATATGGCATAAACAGAATACAAACCATAAGTAACAATGCACAAGCACCAGAAGAGAGACTAGATAAATGGAATCTCCTAAAAATGAAACACTTATGCCCATCAAAAGACTTCACCAAAAGAATAAAAAGACAACATACAGACTGGGAAAAAAAATTTGGCTACAACAAATCCGATCAACGTCTAATCTCTAAAATCTACAAGATACTGCAAAACCTCAATAACAAAAAGACAAATAACCCAATTAAAAAATGGGCTAAGGATATGAACAGGTACTTTGCCAAAGAAGATATTCAGGTGGCTAAGAGACACATGAAGAAATGCTCATAATCATTAGCCATTAGAGAAACGTAAATCAAAACTACAATGAGATATCATCTCACCCCATAAAGGCTAACATTAATCCAAAAAACACAAAATAATAAATGCTGGAGAGGGTGTGGAGAGACTGGAACACATATACACTGTTAGTGGGAATGTAAAATGTGTAACCACTTTGGAAATCAATTTGGCGCTTCCTTAAAAAGCTAGAAATTGAAGTACCATACAGTCCAGCTATCCTGCTCCTTGGAATATATCCTAGAGAAATAAGAGCCATCACACGAATAGATATATGCACACCCATGTTCATTGCAGCACCGTTCACAATAGCAAAAAGATGGAAACAACCTAGGTGTCCATCAACGGATGAATGGATAAACAAATTATGGTATAGCCACACAATGGAATACTACGTAACAATAAAGAAGAGCAATGAAGCCGTGAAACATCTTATAACATGGAGGAATCTGGAGGTCATTATGCTGTGAATTTAGTCAGTATAAGATCACTATTATAAGAACCCAAGAAAAGGTTTAAACACAGAAGAAAACATTCTTTGATGGTTATGAGGGTGGGAAGGGAGGGTAAATGTTATTTACTAATTAGATAGTAGATAAGAATTATCTTAGGTGAAGGGAAGGACAGCAGACACTACCGGGGAAGTAAGCACAACTGGACTAAACCAAAGCTAAGAAGTTTCCTGAATACAGTCAAACACTTTGAGGGACAGAGTAGCAGGGGTACGGGTCTGGGAACCACGCTTTCAGGGGACATCTAGGTCAACTGGCATAACACAGCTTAAGAAAATGTTTTGCATCCCACTTTGGTGAGTGGCGTCTGGGGTCTTAAAAGCTTGAAAGTGGCCATCTAAGATGCATCAATTGGTCCCAACCACCTGGAGTAAAGGAGAATGAAGAACACCAAAGATACAAGGAAATTAGTAGCCTAAGAGACAGAAAGGGCCACACAAACCAGAGACTTCATCAGCCTGAGACCAGAAGAACTAGATGGTGCCTGGCTACCACCAATGACCATCCTGACAGAGAACAAACAGAGAGTCCCTGATGGAGCAAGAGAAAGGTAGGGTGCAGAACTCAAATTCTAGTAAAAAGACCAGACTTAATGATCTGACTGTTACTGGAGGAACCCCAGAAAGCATGGCCCCTGGATTCTCTATCAGCCCAGAACTAAAACAATTTCCAACGCCAACTCTTCAGACAGGGATTGGACTGGACTGTGGGACATAAAGTGATACTCGTGAGGAGTGTGCCTCTTAGCTCAAGTAGATACAAGAGACTAAACGGGCAGCTTCTGTCCAGAGTGAGATGGGAAGGCAGAGAGGGTTAGGAGCTGGTTGAATGGACATGGGGAATCAGGCGTGGAAGGGAGGAGGGTGCTGTTACAGTATGGAGAGAGCAATTAGGGTCATATAACAATGTATATATAAATTTGTGTACTGGAGACTCACTTGAAATGTAAACTTCATTTAAACTACCCCAATAAAAAAAAGAACAGACATGGGTAATTTAGGGAAGGGTAAGCATTTCCCCTTTGGGAATCTGTTGTTATTGTTTACTATTTGCTTTCTATAAATAATAATAATGGCTTTTTCACTTTGCCAAAAAAAAAAAAAAAAACTGGTGAATTTGATTTATCACATTAATAAAAAAGAAAAATCGTATGCTTACTTTGGTTGATACAGAAAAAGCGTTTGACAAAATGTAACGACAATGTCTAATAAACACTCTCAGAAAACTCAGAAGGGAAGTTCCACCACCTAATAAAAGATAGTTACAAAAATCCACAGCTCACATCACGCTTAATGGTGAAAGTTTTAATGCTTTCCTCCTAAGATCAGGATCCAGGTAAACATGTCTACTCTCACCATTTCTATTCAGTACCATACTGGAGGTTCTAGCCAGTGCAATAGACAAAAGAAGAAGAAGAAGAAGAAGAAGAAAAAAGCTTGCAGATTGTAAAGAAAGAAATACAAATGCCTTTATTCACAGACAAGATGATTATCTACACAGAAAATCTTACACAATCTACAAAAAAGCTAATAGAACTAATAGTGAGTTTAGTGAGATTGAAGGATGTAAAGTCAATATAAAACTTCAGCTGTATTTCTATATCCTATCAATGAATAATCAGAAATTTAAATTGAAAACGTAGTTTTAAAATTAACATTTAAATAATACTTAAGAAAATGTAATACCTAGGGATAAATCTGACAAAAGATACGCAAGGCCTATACACAACTACAAAACATTGCTGTGAGAAATTAAAGCAGACCTACCCAAATGGAGAGAGGCATCTTGTATATGAATCAGAATACTCAATATTGTTAAAATGTTAAATTTTTCCCAAACTGATCTATAGATTTAATGCGATCTTAATCAAAATCCCAAGAGGTTTTATTTTATTTTTTGGGTAAAAATAATTGACAAGCTAACTGTAAAAGTAATATGGAAATGAAAGTAACCAGAATAGCCAAAATAGCTTTGAAAATGCAGATCAAAGTTCATGGAATTACACTCCATGACTTAAAAGACATTATACTAAGTGTGATATTGGCATCAAGATAGACAAATCAATGGAACAGAGAGTCTAGAAATAGTATATAAGTATATATGCATGTATGTGACAAAGGTGCAAAAACAATTTAGTGGAGAAAAGATAGTCTTTCTAATAAAGGTGGTGGAACAATCTGATATCCATATTAAAAAAAACTGAGCTTATATCCACATTTCGTACCATATGTAAGTTATCTCAAAATGGATCACAGACCTAATATAAAACTTAAAACTGTAAAATTTTTTTTGTGATTTTGAGATATGCAAATAATTTTTAGACTCAGCACCAAAAATACAATCTATAAAAAATAATAAGTTGGACTTCACTAAATTAATAATTTCTGCTCTTCAAAAGACATCGTTAAGATAATGAAAAGGCAAGTAACAGGCTGGAAGAAACTATTTGTCAATCACATGTATCTGATAAAGTATTTGTATCCAGAATACATAAAGAACTTCTGCAAATCAACAGAAAAAAACTCAAAAAAATCAAAGTTTTTAAATGGACAAAAGATTTAAACAGATACTTCAAAGAAATTGTATGGTTGGCAAGTAAGCACATGAAAAGATGCTCAGCATCATTACCCAACCAGAGAAAAGATGCTCAGCATCATTACCCAACCAAACCATTGCTGTCAAGTCGATTCCGACTCCAAGTGACCCCACAGGACAGAGTATAACTGTATCATAGAGTTTCCAAGGGAGTGGCTGGTGGATTTGAACTGCTGACCTTTTGCTTAGCAGCCGAGTTCTTAACCACTGCGCCAAAAGGGCTCCTCAACATCATCAGTCATTAGAAAAATGCAAATTAAACCACAATTAGATACCACTACACATCTATTAGAATGTCCAAAATTTAAAAATCTGACTTATCTAGCGTTAGTAAGGATATGGAACAATTGGAATTCTCATATATGACGGTGAAAGTATAAAATGGTACAATCCTTTTGGAAAAAAGTTTGGCAGTTTCTTTAAAAAGTTAAACATACATCTATTATATAACCCAGCCATTTCACTCCTAAACCAAAAAAACCAAACCCGTCGTTGTCAAATGGATTCCAACCCATAGTGACCCTGTAAGACAGAGTAGAACTGCTCTACAGGCTTTCCAAGGAGCGGCTGGTGGATTCAAACTGCCGACCCTTTGGTTAGCAGCCATAGCTCAGCATAGCTCTTAATCACTGTGCCTTTTCCCACATCCAAAAAGAAAAACAAATCCATTTTCATCGAGTCGATTCTGACTCTAGTCACAAAAAGAGAAAACATTATATATATACACAAGTATTCATAGCTGCCTTATTTGTAATAGCCCAAAACGGGAAACAACCCAAATTCCATAAACAGATGAATGGATAAACAGATCATGGTATAGCCATAAATAGAATATTTCTCAGTAATAAAAAGGAATGAACTATTTACAACATGAATAAATCTCAATTATGCTGAGCAAAAGAGACCAGATAAAAGGGGAACATATAATGTATGATTCCATTTATTTAAAATTCTAAAAAATGTAATACAATCTTTAGTGACAGAAAGCAGACCAGTGGTTGCCTGTGGATGCGAGGATGAAGAAGAGAGGGAGGGATTACAAAGGGACACAAGGAAACATTTTGGAGGGAGACGGATGTTTTCACTATCTTGTCTTTGGGGATGGTTTCATGGGTATACGCATATTTCAAAACTCATCAAATTATACAGTTTAAGTATATGTAGTTTGTTGTACATAAATTATACCTCAATAGAGTTGCTAAAAACAAACCAAAGCAAAACAAAAAACTCCCTTCACAAATCAAAAGAGATTTGGGATGTCAGGAGGATTGACTTGGTGAGCTGGATGGGAAGGAAAACATGCAGACATTCAATGACCATGGCTTTCACTTTAATAAGAGCACAATGAGGTTAGTAACTCAAAGCAATGATAATATCTGAGTAAAGTGGACCAATAAAGTCTCCTGCCCCAAGATGCAAGAACTGCCAAGGATGTAGAACCCTTAACATTTCTTCAGAGTTTCCTGACTCTTATCTTTCTCCTTCTTTTAATTTTATTTTGTATGGATTTTACCATACACTGGAGAAAAATCAGGGAGAAAAAAGTAGAACACTTTATGACTAACAAATTATCAAATATAGACTGTGGGAGGTTTTCCACTGCTGACAGTCTTCACAGGCAAAAATTTCTTTGCTGTAAGTAAAGATACCTCTGTGGAGAAAGCAGCGCCTCATTGGGAGCAAAATAATCATTGCTCAGCTTCAAATATCACTCTTCCCATTTCCCAGCTTAGGGCCCTATGATTGGGCTGCGATCAAGCACAACAAGATCCCCCGACGTCACAGTCCTCTCCTGAAGGCTGCCTAAGGAGGCATCTGAGTACCTTGCAGCCCTCCAGAAAAGAGAGGAGGTGGGCCGGCCACCATCACAGTGACACCAAAAGACAAAATATCAATGAGAGCCTAAAGGTTTTCTGTCTCCCCCTGCCCTCCCCTACAAGCCAAGAAAGCTTGATACCCCGATATCTGGCTATTAACCAGCACGTTTTTTGGGCACAGTTTAATTCTAATTATTTTATCAATCACCAAGAGTATTAGGCATTTGTTCAAATCTCAGCAGAATTACTAACATTTCAATAGTTCTTCATCTTTGTGAACCATTTTTGATCATCATAAGAGTCCTACAAAGTAAGGAAGAACAGCTGTTGCTATCCTCATTTTAGAAATGAGGAAACCAAGCAGAGAGGGATTAGATAAAAGTCCCAAGGTTATAAACCAATAAGTGAGTAGAACTTGAGTTAATTCTTGTTCATGCCGGAATTGTCAAGAAATTTTATGTGTGTATTTTAATGCAGCTGATTTTTCTTATCATAAAAGGACATCAACAATTTATGAACAAGATGAGTAACAAAACAAATAGCTGAAGCACTTTTGAGCTACAGAAATAAAAACCATGCTCTTTATAGCTCTGATAACCTCAAACTCCAGCTCAAGTATGTAAAAAACAAATCATTTCCCACCCAAAACTTGCTCTTTACCCTACATTATCTAATTTCATAGTAATTCAGGATCAAAACTGTACCTTTAGAGTATCGCCCCTTCCTAACATCTCACAGCCAAATTTTAGTTAAAATTAATGTATGTGTGCCTCACTTCTTTACACAAAACATCAGAAGGATTTCTGCTGTTTTTGACCTGAACCCTCTCTGCCTGCCCACTTCTCCAATGCCCCAGCTGGGCTTTCATTCATCTCTTCAATGAGACAGGGTCTGGCAGTGGAAAGCGCTCACCTAGACCAGGGGTGAAATACCAGATCCCCTTACCAGCTGTGGGATTTGGAGCATGTTATTCAACCTCTCCAAGCCTCCATTTTCTCTTCAGTAAAAGGGATATAATAAAGCACTAACAGTTGTGAGGATTAGGGATAATAAAGTTCCTAGCAGGCAAAATGTACTGGTTAATTAGAAGTGACTATTGTTATTATCGCTGTCCCTGAGTAATACAAAGGTTAATGAGCTTGGCTGCTAACCAAAAGGTTTGAGGTTCGAGCCCACTGAGAAGCACCTTGGAAGAAAGGCCTGGCTATCTATTTCCAAAAAATCATCTACGGAAAATTCTATGGAGCACAGTTCTACTCTTACACACATGGGGTTGCCATGAGTCAGAGCTGACTTGACAGAAGCTGATTAGTTGCTATTATCTTTTGGACGAAGCCTTACATACGGCCTCTACATCTCCAGTTTCTAATCGGTTCAATCCAGCCTCTCCACATTGCTGTCACCCCTGTCTATTAAAGCACACTGCTGAACACGTAACTTACCTGCTCAAAACCTTTGATAACAGACCCATCAGGCCTATTTCATGAAGGGCACACCCTTTCCCCCGTCTGGCTTTCAAGATTTACTTCACACTACTTCCTCTCCACTAGGCAACGCTTCAGCAAACTTTGGGTAACTGGTTTTACCCAAAGAAGCCCCCTATTTTCCTATCTCTGTCTCTTACTCACAGTGTTCCTTCTGCTTGGGATGCTATCCTTCTAATTTCTGTGTGAATGGATCCTTCCTATAAGATCCAGTTTATAATCTACCTGTTCTTTGAGGTCACCTCTGCTGCCAAAGAAGATATTCTGTTATCTGAATCGAGATGTCAGTTTCATGCCTCTCTCACGCTCTCACTGCTAGCTAATTTGTTTTGAGGGTTATGTAGCTGATGTCTCTTCCATACTGGATTATGACCCCGTGCAATGTGGGGTACATAGGTTAGGTTTTGTCTGTTTCATCATTTTACCTCCCATAGTACTTAGCCCAGGGTCATGCAAATGGAAAACAGATATTTGTTTAATGCTTCTGAGGAAGAAAAGAAGGTAGGAAGGGTAGATGGAGAAAGGGACGGCAAGGCAAATAATGATTACTGAGAACTCATGGCTGAAGCAATCTGAGTGCACCCCAAGTTGCTAAACAATGTTGTAATTAATTATAAACTACCATTAAGATCCCGAGCACACCCATGCTGTTTTCCTCTTCAATACGCAGCAGATGATGTTTGTGCTTACAAGCTAATGCTTGGCACATGTTATGTTTAGGAGAATGGACTGCTGCTATTGATAAATTCAACCCCATGTGGTTTAATCATTCCTTCACAGTTTGGCATTTATGCCAATACATTCTGAAATCCTTCAAGGCAATCAATTTGCCAAGATGTTGGGATGCACTTGTCATCTATAGATGCGTGCTTGTGAGCTGCTCATGACACATTAGGGCCCAAATGCAATGACTATGTTCATCTAGTCATTATTATTCCCAACTGCTAAAGCAAAGACTTTTCTCTACTCATAAAGGGAGATGATGAGAGTGCTTAATACTACTAAAATATTCTTTTTTTTCCAAAACCCTTGCTTTGTTACTATCAAGAACTATTTCCAAATTCTAAAATATTTCCTTTGTCAAAGATCTCTATACAAAAGAAAGCGACCATAAAATGCATCCCCTAGCCTAGCAATTCTCAAATGAGAGATCTTTGAACTTAACAGCCATGGGAGTGTGGTTTGTTGCTGAGGAAAAACAAATTAAGAATTACAGCTCTAGAAAAACTTTCTTGAGCAAAGGGAGACACTTCTGTTTTATTTATTTATTTTTAAATTTCTCATTCAAAAATTTATACACATATTGTTTTGCGACACTGGTCGCAATCCCCACAATGTGACAGCACTCTCCCCCTTACCACCATGGGTTCCCTGTGTCCATTCATCCAGTTCCTGTCCCTTCCTGCCGTCTCGTCTTGCTTTTGGGCAGGAGTTGTCCATTTGGCCTTGTATATTTGATTGAACTAAGAAGCACATTCCTCATGCGTGTTATTTTCTGTTTTATAGGCCTGTCTAATCTTTGTCTGAAAAGTGGGCTTTGGAAGTGGTTTCAGTTCTGAGTTTGCGGGTGTCATAATCTCGGGGGTTTCTCTAGTCTGTGCCAGAACAGTAAGTCTCGTCTTTTTAGTGAATTTGAATTCTGTTCTCTATTTTTCTCCCATTCTGTCTGGGACTCTCTGCTGTGATCCCTGTCACAGCTGTCGGTGGTGGTATGTGGGCACCATCTAGTTCTTCTGGGCTCATGCTGGTGGAGTCCCTGGTTCATGTGGTCCTTTAGTCCTTTGGGCTAATATTTTCCTTTTGTCTTTGGTTTTCTTCATTCTCTTTTGCTCTGGATAGGATGGAGCCAATAGATGTATTTTAGATTGCAACTCACAAGCTTTTAAGACCCCAGATGTTACTCACCAAAGTAGGATGCAGAACATTTTCTTTATGACCTGTGTTATGCCAATTGACCTAAATGTCCCCCGACTATGGTTTCCAGCCCAGCAACATGGTCCATTAAAGTATTTGGATATGTGTAGGAAACTTCTGTGCTTTTGCTTTAGTCCAGGTGTGCTGACTTCCCCTACATTGTGCTGTTATTCTTGTCACCAAAGTTGATTAACTTGTCTCCTATCTAGTTAGCGGTTTCTCCTCCCCACTCCCCACCCTCATAACCATCAAAGAATGTTTTTTCTCTGACACTTCTATTTTAAATAAATGAGAAATTAAAAAATACTAATATTGCCTTTGGACAAACCAATTTTAAATGAAAGGACAAATATCCTCGATTTCACAGCATTATGAAAATATTTTCACAACAGATTGTCATTCTTGGTGATATGGTAAATTTTTCTCACTCAGTTTTTCAAAAGACATTACAATCTGAGAAATAAGAATATATATGATTTGAATCTGCTAAAGGCTATACAACCATAAGCAGTGCTGAAGAGTATAAAGATGAATCAGAGAAAGCTAGGGTTTTTTAGTAGCTGTGCGACCTTCAGCAGGTTCCTTAACCTCTCTGAGCCTCACATGCCTCCTATGTGATATCTACTTCAAAAGCATGTTTTGATAGTTAAAGGTTGGTAATGCATGTAAAGTATATCCCACCATAATGTAAATAATGATGCTATGATTTCATCCATGAGCTCTGTAGTAGAATTTCTCCACAGGTGAATACAATTTGAAAGTTTTAGATTGAAAAGCTTCAATAAATTGGTTTTTCCTTGTATATAAACAGCCTTCACTTTTAAAATTTCACAAAATAATTCAAATAGCTTCATTAACATAAAGAATAAATGGACTCTGTACTTCTAGGCTATACATTTTTTATAGTTAACAAAATATTCATACACAGATTACTAATAAATCACTAGGTGATAAATCAATACGATCTGTACCACAGGCACCCTTAATAAATGACCATCCTATCAAGTTCAGTGATATATACTGTCAAAGTATTCATACAACCACAGACAAATCAGAATTATTTCACGCCCGTGCCTTCATTTTTGGTAACGCATAGATTCTCAAATCAAATATCTCTATGATTCTATACTATAAGAAGATTTTGAAATATATAAACCATGCTTTTAGACACTGATCATTTGCTTGGTTTCAAAACAAAACAATCTGTGTGTATTCATATAAGTATTTCAATTTCCTATTAAGTAAAAATATTCTATTAGTACTTTCCTTTTTTAGACTCAGGTAGTCAATAAATGAATACCATTTAGAATAAATATAAAAACCTACCCATGATTCATGTATTTTCTACTGTTATTCTTGCTGTATTTGGCTTTAGATATTACAGCTACCATAAAGATACCAAAAGTGATAAAAAAAAACTAGGCTAAATTAAATGTCCCATGATCTTATGATCAGGCAGAATATCTAAAATCACAACTGTCCCATGAGATACCAGAAGCATAAATGCTGCAAACATATGTGGCACCTTGAAATATAACACTTTAAAGGAAAGAGACTGGTTTTTCTAGCAGGATGATTCTCAGGAAATCGTGGTTGTCCAAAAACATCAGGAACTAGAAATTAAAATGAACCAGATATGTGAAACTATAATTCCAAAGTATTCTCTAATTCTAAAGTAGTTCTTGACCTTCCCCAACTCTCTTTCTTTTACCACTCTTCTGTTACCCCTACCATACACACACACACACCCTGAAAAAAAAGACAAAAAAACAAAAAACCAACAACAAAAGGAAAAAGAAAAAAACATGGTCTTATACAAATTAAAAACATACACGTGTTAGTACGTGTAGAGTAAGAAGTAAACATGTTCAATAAAAAGGGTTAGTGCTAGGTTCTCAAAATTGGGGTAGAAAGTAGAGCAAGACTTTCATGGAAAAGAAGAGTTGACTCAAAGTACGGACTCTCCAGTATTCTCATCTTTCGCTTATGAAGGCTCAACTCCTAAAATAATAAAGTAGGAAGTAAAAAGATATACCAAAAAAAAAAAAAAATCATTGCTGTCAAGTTGATCCCGACTCATAGCAACCCTACAGGACAGAGTAGAACTGCCCCATAGTTTCCGAGGAGCGTGTGGTGGATTCGAACTACTGACCTTTTAGTTAGCAGCCATAGCTCTTAACCACTATGCCACCAGGGTTGTAAATCCTGTTGAAAAAGACTAGAGCAGTAACCGCGTCTTCCATTTGTTTTGCTACACTAGGAAATACGAGATTATAAAGTGTCTTTACCACACAAAGAACAAATAGAGCCTACAGGGGAAATTCATAAGAAATGCGTTTGGTGACTGTATGTAAGAGGGTTGGTGCACAGGATCCTGGAGGTCATAGGGTGGGTGTTGGATTCTAAAATTTATTTTGCTCACAGCGGCAATTCAAAAATATCCTGTATCAGAGGATGTAAATAAAAAAAGTCTTCTCCCTTCTTAGGGGTGATTTACACACTAGTTCTCTTGGCAACACTGACCTCTGCACCAAATCTGTGAATGGTTGCTGACCTTGGTAGCTTTAAGTTAGTAGAAGGCATCAGTCCCCTCTGCAAACCCTAGAAGAAAGGTCACTCTACACTGCAAGTATGAATTGAAACCTGGATTTCTATAGGAAAAAACTTTATTAGGTATGCTCGTTAGCCTTCTTGTCTTAACTGACAAAATTCTAGGAGAAAATAATCACCAATAAAATATTCAGATACAAATACCAAAATATAATAATTGTATTTTCCAAATACAACTTAAATGACAGGATGACCAGTTAACATGCACAAACACATCTTCATTCCTTCCAGAAGGATGTATTAAGAACAACATAATACCACAACAAACTCTAACTTTTTCCCAAAACATTTTGTGGCCTGAAGCAGTCAGTTAACTAAACTGAGATCCGACTCATGACATCAAAATCTAAAATTAATCAATATTGAAAAGCAAATTTGTGTACATTAATAAACTGGTACATTAGTTTTAATTTAAAAAATGCAATTGGATTTACATAAAGAATTGATCATTTTTACTGCAGATAAAGCTTGAAGCTTTTCTATTAAAGGCTCATCTTGTTATATTTAGCAAAACTAAAGAGAAAAAAATGAGATAACTAAAAATGGTTGGAGAGATTAATAAATCTAAGTAGGTTCAAATTATTTTTGAAAAATACTTATAAATGTGGTTTAGAATGTAATAATCTCTTCTAATTTACTCACCAAAAACACAAAAATATGGTTTTAAAAATAAATTTCCAGGTCCTGGACAGAGCTGGAAAAGGATGTAGAACAAAATTCTAACTCAAAAAGACCAGATTTACTGGCCTGACAGACTGGAGAAACCCTGAGAGTATGGCCCCTGGACACCCTTTTGGCTCAGTGGTGAAGCCCCTCCTGAGGTTCACCGTTCAGCCGGGGATTGGACAGCCTTATAAAATAAAACAGGACTGATGAGGCACAGCAGTCCAGGGACAAGGACTAGAGGGCAGGAGGGGACAGGAAAGCTGGTGATAGGGAACCCAAGGTTGAGAAGGGACAGTGTTGACATGTCATGGGTTTGTTAACCATTGTCATAGGGCAATATGTGTACTTACTGTTTAATGAGAAACTGTTTGTCCTGCAAACCTTCATCTAAGGTACAAAAAAAAAAAAAAAAATTATTATCTATGTGAGATCAAATTGACAACAGCAAATCAAAAGGTTTGATGGGAAGCCTAGGGGACAGTGAGTTGAAGATAATGCTGATGAAATAATTTGGAAAAGGATAGTGAGAATAGCAGCACAACTGGAAGAATGTAATCGATGTCACTGAATTGTACATGTAGAAACTTTCAAAATGGTGTAACTTTGGCTACTTATATTTTCAACAACAAAAAAAAAGTCCTCAAGGTTGAGAGGGGAGAGTGTTGACATGTCGTAGGCTTGTTAACCAATGTCATAAAACAATATGTGTACTGACTGTTTAATGAGAAACTATTTGTTCTGTAAACCTTCATCTAAAGTACAATAAAAAATTTTAAAAAAATTAAAAAAATTTCCACACATTTCTACTTATATATGTAGTTACATACATTAGTGAGGTTCTCAGCTTTGTAAAGCACATTGTTCAGATTTTCTTATGTATCATAAAGATCAGTCAGAAATTTCAGTGCTCATTTATGGTAGAGCACAAGTTTCAGAGTTCTTGGTGTATGAGGGTAATTTTCATTAGGATCACAATTTTATTTGAAGACAAATTTATGATACCACTACACCTGAACCAAACCATCACTGAAAGAAATCCAATGAAGTACAGTTCTATCAAAAGGAAGGAGCCCTGGTGGTACAGTGGTTAAGTGCTCTGCTCTTAACCCAAAGGTTAGCAGTTCCAACACACCAGTTGCTCCGCGTGAGAAAGATGTGGCAATCTGCTTCCTTAAAAGATTTACAGCCTTGGAAGCTGTATGAGGCAGTTCTACTTTTTCCTACAGGGTTGCTATGAGTTGGAATCGACTCAGTGGCAATGGGTTTGGTTTTGGGTATATCAAAAGGAAAACTAAAGCTCTCAAAGAAACTTAGGAGTGATAACTTACTTTTATTAATTTTAGGCACCTGGCATATCCCTGACTGCCCAGATTTAAACAAAACTTGGATGTGAGAGATCTGTTAGCACAACCCAACACCTGTGAGAAACAAGGCATGACTGTCCACAATGAGGGAGTTAAAATAAATCTGTGTGTGTGCGTGTGTGCATATTTTCACTAAATACACACATATATACCTAGAAAGGTTTTGTAGTTATAATAACCACCAATAAAGAATTCATTACTTGCAGAACTTCACTTCCTGAATCTGCCTTTCAGGCACCCCAGCTTGCACCTGGAACACTTTCTACATCACAAAAGCCAGTATAGAGCCTGGCTTAATCTCTGAGTTCTTCTTCACTCATACTTTGATGAGGGAAATGAGGTGTATCACTGAAGATATAAATACATTTGTTCCAAAGTGCTAAACAATTCTGTTCCTTGCTCCCTGTTTTTGTTTAGATTATATGCACATGGTCACAAATTGAAATGTTCTGAACAACTGCGGCAGAATTTCAACAGAGAACAATTAGCAACAGGAAGCGGGAGAAGTGAGTTCCACATGTCCTCCTCTCGAAATAGTATGGGGGGAATCAGAAAAAATAACATTGGTATTCGATGAGAATATCCAACAGACAGAAAATATTTGCATTCATTGACTGCTAGTCTGAGAACAGCAGCATTCCTACTGACCATTCCTTAAGCATTTTCACTAAATCCATTTTGATAACCACAGCAAAGGACTGCTTTTAACACTGTTTTTATGGGTTATCCTACTGTGTATAAGAATTGAGCAAGGAGAATTGGAAACACATTCTCCAGATGCCTCTGCTTTTAAATGTCTGTGGGTATCTAACCTTATTTCCTTGGCATTTTTGTTTTTAACTTGTGATGATTTTTCATTAGGCAGATTCTTCTAATCTTTTTACATGACACAAACCATACTTTTCCTTGATATGGTTTGAGATGCTCTTCTAGATAAATATGGCTCTCCAGGGATGAGGTCAGTATTTGAAAATCTACATATGGCTATGTTATTTTCAGGCATGTCTGCCGTTTCCATATGGTCAGTGGCAATCTGTGAAGGGAGCCAGGATGTGTCTATTTAAAATACTGACTGAAATTTAAGATTCTACTTAGAAATGCTTTGATCTTGCTACTTTTTCTACTGTTAAAAGTTTATTTTGTCTTTTAAAAAAGCTATCTACTATAAAATGCAATTGGAAAATAAAATTTGCTTCTATATATTTTATTGATTACATCTCAATTATGCACACATAAAAAGCACAGCATTATATTCATTATCAGAGATGTAGAAATGATTCTAATCTTGATATTCAACTTGTTCATGGCTAAGTTATATTCTAGTTTATGATCACTTGAATGCAAAACTTAGAAGTGTTAAAGTAATAAAGCATTGTCTAGCTGAATGCCTCTCAAGGATGTCTTAGAAATTCTGTCCTGAGGTCTCTTAAAACACCAAGACTCTATGACTCTATTGAATTAAATCATTTTAGCTACATTTATGTTAAAAATATATGGCTCCTTATGTGAAATATAGCCATGATGTAACTGTTACGTAGGAGTATAAACAAGTGTTCTATTGGAGTGAGGTATGTAGCTATCATAAATTATTCCCATTCATTATTCATCAAGTTATTATAAATGTTTTAGAAAACCAGTGAAGAGCCATTTTTCTAGCACTTTTCTAAAAAGTACTATTCATAAATATTCTACGTAGCCTATTGGTATAAAGCCATTTCACTGTATTGTTATATACTCATTTATTTTTTTAATGAAAGGAGGGAAGGAGAAGAGAAAGAAATATATCTGTGTGGGAGGTGAATGGTTATAAAGAGGCAAGGAAAACTAAATTATTTCCAATAAAACAAAGAATTAGCATATTTAAAACCAGAAAATGGCATCTACATGACCTCAAAAACGTCAGTTCTAAAGACTGTAATTTTCACCTAAAGAGTAATGACCTCAGTAGATTTCATACCCACGTATAATTTCACTTTATTTTGCAAATTACCTCAAATCTTGTACCACAGAAGTCATCAGATGTGAATTCCTGTAACTTTCCTCCTCCCAACAGAAACTTTCTCAACATCTTCACCTGTTTCTCTTCTGCTTCCAGCTCAGTGAAAGAAGTGCTCCTTTCTTCTCTGAGCATCAACTTCAGTTCTCCATCTTACCACTTCCTTCCTTCCTCCTCTGGGACCTTGTGGCATCATTATTGCTCTTTCCAGGCAACTTCTCTTTCCCACCAACCTATAATTCTATCACTTCTACAATTACTGAAAGGACAGCTTGACAGTACACATGCTTCCTCTCTCTGCCATTCACTTTCTAAGATTGCCCCCCCGCCCCAACCCCTTTCTACTGAAACTACTATTGCTAAACCCAATAGTAGCCATTCGCCTTGATCTCTTTACGTTTCACACTATTGGACAATGTAAAAAGAAAAACTCTTCATCCACTGCCTTCTCTGATATTACAAAATTTTGCTTTTCCTCTAACATTTTTTGTTTCATTTTAGTGACTTTTGCTGGATTCAATTCTTCTGTTACCGTCAGTGTAGAAACTCTCCAAGGTTTTATCCCAACTTTTAAATTTTACCCTGGCCAATCTTTTTACTTCCAAAATTCCATCTTTTAATTAAAAAAAAAAAAACCTGCATGTGTGTACACATGCACATTTTTTTAAAATTGTATTTTAGATACAGAACAAACTAGTTTCTCATGAAACGGTCAGTACACATATTATTTTGTGACACTGGTTACCAACCCCACGACATGTCAACACTCTCCCTTCTTAACCTTGGTTCCCTATTACCAGCTTTCCTGTTCCCTCCTGCCTTCTAGTCCTTGCCCCTGGACTGTGTGCCCCTTTAGTCTTGTTTTATGTGCCTGTGTAATCTTTGGCTGAAGGGTGAACCTCAGGAGGGACTTCATTACTGACCTAAAAGGGTGTCCGGGGGCCATACTCTTGGGGTTTCTCCAGTCTCTGTCAGGCCAGTAAGTCTGGTCTTTTTTTGTGAGTTAGAATTTTGTTGTACATCTTTCTCCAGCTCTGTCTGGGACCCTCTGCTGTGATCCCTGTCAGAGTAGGTGGTGGCGGTAGTTGGGCGCCATCTAGTTGTACTAGACTCAGTCTCGTGCAGGTCGTGGTAGTTGTGGTCCATTAGTTCTTTGGGCTAATCTTTCCCTGTGTCTTTAGTTTTCTTCATTCTCCCTTGCTCCTGATGGGGTGAGACCAGTGGAGTATCTTAGATGGCCACTCACAAGCTTTTAAGACCCCAGATGCTACTCACCAAAGTAGAATGTAGAACATTTTCTTTATAAACTATGTTTTGCCAATGAACTAGATGTTCCCCGAGACCATGGTCTCCACAGCCCTCAGCCCAGTAATTCTGTCCCTCAGAGAGTTTGGATGTGTCTATGGAGCTTTCATGACCTTGCCTTGGACAAGTTGTGCTGGCTTCTCCAGTATTGTGTACTGTCTTACCCTTCACAAAGTTATCACTTATCTATTGTCTATTTAGCGTTTCTCCATCCCCACCCCTCCCCTCCCTCGTAACCATCAAAGATTGTTTCTTTTTATATGTAAACCTTTTCATGAGTTTTGATAGTAGTGGTCTCATACAATATTGGTCCTTTTGTTATTGACTTATTTCACTCAGCATAATGCCCTCCAGATTCATCCATGTTGTGAGATGCTTCACAGATTCATCATTGTTCTTAATCGTTCTGTAGTACTCCATTGTGTGTATGTACCATAGTTTATCCGTTCATCTGTTGATGGGCATCTGGGTTATTTCCAACTTTCTGCTATTGTGAACAATGCTGCCATGAACATGGGTGTGCATATGTCTATTCGTGTCATGGCTCTTATTTCTCTAGGATATATTCCTCCTAGGAGTGGGATTGCTCCGTCATATGGTATTTGTATTTCTAGCTTTCTAAGGAAGCGCCATACCATTTTCCAAAATGGTTGTACCATTTTGCATTCCCACCAGCAGACACACATACATTTTTACCTCTAATCCTGACATCCTTCTTGATCACCAAAATAATATATCACAAATGTTTTCATGCTTCAGGAAATAATTTTAGAAGTCACATTATTACATTTGCTATCATGGAGGGCATATTTCACTACCCACACTTAGTATTCTCTATATGAAGCCTCATGTGAGAAAATATCTAAGTACCAGTGAAAGCATTATTTTCCTTGAGGGGCATTTTTTCCTCTTGGCAATGAGAATCATGTAACTGATTGCACTACCCTTCATGCTTTGGCTGACAGGAAGCTAAAATCAAATATACAACCAATCTTTATGAAGCGTTTATGCTTTCATGGCCAATAATATCTATGTGTTAGTTCTCCACCTTGTGCTGACTTTCTCTCCTACTTTTTAATTCCCCATATATTAGGATTTAATTTTAATTTTATTCCTTATTTATTGAATGTATTTACTGCAAACCTCCTGAAATTGTGTAGGGAATAAGACAAGACATAAGACCAAACAAGCAAGCAAACATATAATGTAAAACAGCTGGCTGCAGGTACTTGACAAATTCAAAACCAAATTCATTAAACCACTCACGGTTATCCATAAACACACACACACAAACATACATATATGTATATACATATATATATATGGCGCTGTAGGCAGAAACACCATGCCATCCCTCCACAGCAAAGATCCGAGAAACTAAGCCGAACAGAGAAAACAACAATCCTGAA
>NW_004444221.1:1643577-1645127 GCF_000243295.1 Trichechus manatus latirostris
TATCTGCACCATGCGCTTAACATCACACCACCAAGCAGCACAGGCACGGCCTACCGGAACCTGCCCTGCACAGATTACCGATCCGCCCTGGTGGCTGTAGTAAGTGCCACAAACAACCTATCCCAGCAACTCCTCTTCAGCTAGACCTGCCCTGCTGTACCATATCTGAGTGACTGACCCTGCCAATTGGAGAAGGAGGCAAGGAGTACTGTGCCCACAGACGAGCAAACAACAAAGAACAAACAGCCTACTAGCTCAGACATAGCCAAATTAAAAAAAAAAGGGACGAAACAAACAAATCTACAATAAATAAACGCGAAAAATAACTACCGAATGCTCCCAAGACAGCAGACAGTATCAAAACATTTACAAAAACAGGAAAGGATGGTTCCAGTAGGCATCCAAAATAAAACACAAGATGACTTTCCAGTGGAAGAAAAGGCACTAGAACTACCTGATATGGAATTCAAAACTCTAATACTCAGAATTAGCCAAGGGCTGATGCAAAAAGCAGACAAAAATGAGGAAAAAATAGAAAAATTCATGGAAAATACAAACAAAAAAATTGGAAGAATTCAGGAAAATAATGCAGGAACAAAATGCCAAAATAAATTCACAACTAGAAATTATACAAAGACAACAATTAGGAATCCAAAAGTTAGACAACAACATTTCAGAAATGGACGGTGTCATAGAAGGGCTGAGAGCAGATTTGAAACGGTGGAATACACAATCAGTGGAATTGAAGACAAACACTTAGATACAACTTTGCTTGAGGAAAATTCAGAAAAAAGAACAAAGAAAAATGAAGAGACCCTGAGAGTCATGTGGGATACAATCAAAAGCAAAAATGTGCAAGTGATTGGAGTTCCAGAACAGGGGGAGAAAACAGAAAACAGTGAGAGGATCATTGAAGAACTGCTGACAGAAAAGTTCCCCAATATCATGAAAGATGAAAAGCTGGCCAGCCAAGAAGCTCAACGAACCCTAAATAGGATAGACCCCAAAAGAAAGTCACCAAGCCATATCCTAATGACACTCATCAAAATCAAAGACAAACAAAGAATCCTGAGAGCAGCTTGTGAAAAACAAGAAGTCACCTACAGAGGAGAAACAATAAGACCAAGCTCAGATTATTCAACAGAAACCATGCAGGCAAGGAGGCAATGGGATGACATATATAAAATCTTGAAAGAAAAAAATAGCCAGCCAAGAATAGTATCTCCTGCAAAACTCTCGTTCACATATGATGGTGAAATTAGGTCATTTCCAGATAAACACAAATTAAGGGAATATGTAAAAGCCAAACAAAACTTATAAGAATTATGAAAGGGAGTTCTTCAATCTGAGAACAAACAACTTCAGCTCACAAGCGGAATCTAGGATGCAGGATCGTACCAGCCAGATACCAATCTAGGAAATGAACTCTCAGGGACTATCCAAAACCAAAAGAAATACAACAGGGAATCCGAGCAGTTAATCAGTAAATGACAACAACATCAAAACAATAAAAGAGGGAATAAACGGCATAGGTATAGAACCTTCTAATG